>NC_044978.1:46672082-46874251 GCF_008728515.1 Papio anubis
ATAGAAATTTATGAGAATTCAGAGGCAAAGAATATTCTTATGATCCATTAGATAAATGCCCTGTATCTATCTACTCCTTCATCTCTAGAGAATCAATATCTTTGTCACTACAGAATACAAAATCCACCCCTTAGAACGCTTTGTGTAGTCTACTCAGTTCTTGAGACCACTGGTAATTTACCAGTCAGAATATCAATTTCAGTGGAACTTGTTTGCTCCATAGGAATGAACTGAGACCATAAAATTGTTTTATATCAGCTCCTATGCTGGCAATATTCAAATGTCTTCTAATTAGCATGTTTGAATTGACAGCACATAAATGAAATCCTTTATCTTCTTTTTGATGATGATTCTGATAATGAAATTGGAGGATAGATGAAATTTTAGTTTTTTCTTAATGATGTTGATTTTTACTTGATTCACTTAAAGTACTAGTCATTCTTTGCTTTGCATTTTTCCACTAATGACAGGGTTTCTATCCAAATTTCTTTATGATAGCATTCACTTATAAAAATGGTTTATAGAACCTTTGGAATGAGGCCACTAACTATTCCAGTTTTAAATGCATCCACATAAGTAATAATCTATTCAGTATTGGTACTTGCTTTTTATTGGTAATTAAAATGATCTGGAATCAAAATGAGAGTAATAAATAAAGCTCAGTTTCAGAGATTAAGGCAGTAAACCAGATATTTCAGACTACTATTAAGGAACATGAATGCTTTTTTGGGAAAATTTCTTTATACAAAATTTATGAAGTCTATTTTGAAATTCTTACATATTATGAAAATGTTTGCATTCTTATAGTTCTCTGTTATTTTCATTTAACTTCTTGTGAAAATATGCAACAATTCTTGTATTCTGGAACAAGAGGCAATTGTGTTTCTGGTGTGGCTGAACCTAAGTTTCTCTACCTGAAAATGTATTTCTCCATCCTCAACATAAAGTGCTGCTAAGAGAAACTGAATACCTAAGAGTTGAGAGACTGGGGAAAGAAGTTGGAGAGGGCTTGCAAAGGTAGGGGGAGGGTACTGAATATTAATTTCTTTTATTTCTCAATTTTGTTTAGGACTGGGCCAAAAATTAGATGTAATAAAATTAAATTTAGTCAAGTTTGTGGTTAACCAGTACTCTATTTGATTGTATATTCATGACTAACACTAATAAAACTCACTTTTTTATGAGGCAATTATTTGTATTTACTCTTCCAAGATTTAGCTTTTTAATATGGTAGTGTACTGTAATACAATTACAACCAATTTCCTAGTGCTTTCCATGAACCAGGTCCTAGGCTTTATGTATGGAAAACAGTGGTGCATTTAAATGCTCACACTACTCTGGGAGGCTCTATTATTTTTATTTTACCCAAAAGGAATCTAAGGATTAGAGAAATTATAACAGATTACCACAAATGTAGTAGCTTAACACAATATTTATTTATTACCTCTCAGCTTCTCTGGGTCAGGACATAGCCTTAGCACAGTCCTCTGCCCAGAGTCTCACAAGGCTACAGTCAAGATGTTGGATGGGCTATGTTCTCATCTGGAGGCTTAACTGGAGAAGACTCTGTTTCATTGATCACTCCCCTTATTGGCAAAATTCAGTTCTTTTTGGCTGTATGAGTGAAGACTCCAGTTTTCTGCTAGCTTTTGACTCATCTCAGGTCCTGGAGGCCACCTGCAATTTCTTGCCAAATGACCTGCTCCAGTATGGCTACTTACTATATCAAGTCTGTAAGTACCAGTTTGCTGACTAGTCTGCTAAAACAGAATCTTATGTAATGGAATATAATCACAAGGTGATCCTATCACCTTTGCCATTTAATATGAACATCATGAGAGTAACATCCTATGACCTTTGCCATTGTCTAGGTTAGAAGTAAATCACAGGTCTTGCCTACACTCAAGGCCAGGAAATTATACAAAACAGGAACACTGGGAATGGGGTTGCAGGGGGAGTCATGAGAGCCACCCTAAGATCTCTCTGCTGTATTAAGTAAATTAACCAAAGTCACACAGCTGCTATGATTCACAGCTAAATGTTACTGACTTAAATGCCTATATATTAACCACTGTATTTTTTCATCTCAACAGAATGCAAATATAACTTTATGTCTGTGCATATGTTACTAGGTTTTTTAAAGTATAACTTAAGTGATATAATTTTTATATATAGAAACTTTGTTTATCCTAATTTACCCCTTAAAACATGTGCATGTTACATCATATCTGTTTAGAAACATAATAACTATAATGTCAAATTAGACATCAAATGGCATTTGCATAAAAAGGTTCACTTTTGCTTTATATAAAATGTTGAGTGAAGTCAAAGGAGAGATGAAAGTATCAATTCCAATCCAATAAGTATATTTTTATATTCGCTATAAGTGCATTGGAAGCTGTGTTGTGTTCTTCTGTTGAAAAGTTTAACTTAATTGTTATCACAATGTCCAATAGAATAATGGCAAATGCATTATTAGATGCCCTTTAAGTTTCTGGAGAATGATGTGGCTATGAAGTTTGAGCTATCTATGTCCTTTTCCAGAACCAGATATGATAAAACAACAGAGCTGCAGTTCTCTTTTTCTCCAGATGGTACTTAAAGACCTGTTACGAAAAGCTCCTCTGTGAATTTTTTTTTGCCTACTCTTGAGGCCTGCTCTAGGGGCGTTAGTCTCGTCCTCTTTAGTCATGTCACTGATTGCTTGTAGACAGGAGGAATAAAGCTGAGCTTCCTCACCGGCAGGCTAAAGAAAAGGGCCCTGGCTGGATATGGCGGCTCATGCCTGTAATCCCAGTACTTTGGGAAGCTGAGGCAGGAGGATTGATTGAGCCCAGGAGTACAAGACCAGCCTGGGCAACATAGTGAGAACCTGCCTCTACAAAACAATGTTTTAAAAAATTAGCTGGGCATGGTGGCACACATCTATAGTTCTGGCTGCTCAGGAGGCTGAGGTGGGAGGATCCCTTGAGCCCAGGAATTGGAGGCAAAAATGAGCCATGACTCTGCCCCTATACTCCAGCCTGGGTGACAGAAAGAGACCCTGTCTCTAAAAATTTTAAAAAGAGGAAAAAAAGAAAGAAGTACCTTAGATAGCATCCTATTTTTTTAAAAGGGGAATGTTGTTACACAGTGAAGAAAAATGGCTGACTCTCATCTCCACAATTGCCTCTGTTACCTGCCACAGCATCTAGTAAGTTGGGAAGCAAGGGATGCTAAAACTAAGCCTTTCTGAGTTTTTCGTGTGGAAATTAGGCCACCTTTTCTATCAATGAACAGATGGAGAGGCCTCCACAGTTATTTCCCTCCCAAGAGACACCTTATGTATTTCTAGTGAATAATTTCATTTAGTAATTGCTCTCCATGCCATGTGCTTTTAGTGGTATTAAATATACCCCAGTTTAGAGAGGCTTTCATTTCTATAATATGAAAACAATACAGCTTTTCCTTTAGAAGACAGTCTTGTAGCTTAGAAATTAAAAAAAAAAATCTTTGTAGCCCCCTGAGGTATATCTATTCATGTTGCTAATTATAATTTGTTCCTTTTTTCAGTTTAATAAGTGCTTTTTAGTTTTGTGTGAGCTACAAATAAGAGGAGATACTTATTATTTTTAATACTACATCAAAGCATGAGAAAATAAGAGATCTATACAATGAGGAATAGATGAATAAGCATCAAAACTGCCTTTTTTTTTTTTTTCCCTTAGGGAGAGAGAAAAAAATGGTAAGGGAGAAAAATTTCTGAATGAAGTTCAGAGTCCAGCATTCATTGGGTCACTTGAGACATAATTCACTTTTCTGTACAAAATAATGTCTCCTTTCAGATTTAAAATGTGGTAGTGAGAATGAATGAACAAGAGGGTGCTAAAAATTATTGTGTGAGGGAAGTGCTTTCCACCCGACCCCTGAATGCTATTCAGCTGGCAGACAATGATTGGGGTCTACAACCTGATCCTGGTAAAAAGAACCTGTCCTTTTAAAGAGAAGAATAATTGTGTTCTTTATTACTTTTTATATTCCCAGGGCCCAACATAATTTTTATACTCCCTGATTATATTCTCTGAGCTCTATAGAAAAGAGTACTTGTGCTTCTATGTGCTTTATCTATGAGCCTAGGAAAGCAGCACTTACAATAATATACCTTAATGCTTTGTTTTGCTTCTCCTTTTGCACACAAGCATGGCTATTAAGTCTGTATCAGTCAGAGTCCCAGTAGCAAACAGATGGCACTTGCAAATTAGGATAATTCCAGGAGGGTTTATTTACAAAGGGACTGTTTGCAAAGTAGAACCACAAAGAATAGTGCAGTAACCTGGTTTAACAATGGTAGAGCTATTATCACTCCTAGGTCTGAAAGGGAAGGGAGGGAACAGTTTCCAGAAAACTGAGAGAACTGAGTAGAGAAGGTCAGCTTGGACAAGAGACACAGCTTCTTGAACAGCTGGTCAGAAGCTACTCAGCAGGAAGAGAGCGAAGGGCAGGTATATTCCGACCTCCTTCTCCCCTCCTGGACCCTCCATTCTCCTCCCAGGACCTACACTGTGGAAACCCAACTGAAAGTCAGAGGACAAGGAAGCCCTTTGAGGTAGTTCACAGAGCCCATGCTCCAGTGGCAGAAGGCAAGATGGAAAAGGGTGGGGTGTGGGATCTGAAGGAACAAGTAGAAGCGTGCTTGGCTCATTTAGCACCAATTCCAATATGTGAAAATTAGAATCAAGAAATGAAAGCCTTTAATGGTTTGTGATAATCATAATAGATAAAAATATATAGATAAAATAACATATTTAATACACACGAGGAGTTTATGCTTTGAGAGCCTTGCTTTATTGAATCTGAAAGGCAGGAAAAACAAAAGCCAACTCATTCATTAGTTGGGCTTATGTCAAGGTAGATAAGCAGATTTCCATATTACTATAATATTACTGTTTTTAAAAGTTGCCCTATGGCTCACGCCTGTAATCTCAGCACTTTCGGAGGCCAAGGCGGGCAGATCACAGGGTCAGGAGATCGAGGCCTTCCTGGCTAACTAACTGAAACCCCGTCTCTACTAAAAATACAAAAACAAACAAACAAACAAACAAATATTAGCCAGGCATGGTGGCGGATGTCTGTGGTCCCAGCTACTCAGGAGGCTGACGCAGGAGAATGGTGTGAACCCAGGAGGCAGAGCTTGCAGTGAGCTGAGATGGTGCCACTGAACTCCAGTCTGGGCAACAGAGTGAGACTCCATCTCAGAAAAAAGAAAAAAAAAAAAAAGTTGCCAAGGACACTTGGATAGGCTAGTCTCTCATATGGTACTTAATCACATACTTTGTAAAAGTCATTTTATTAGATATATGTCAGTACTAGGTGCTAGGTGTTGGGGTTCTATGGAAGGGAAAATTTCAGACACATACCAAGAGTATTAAAAGCATTTGCAAAACAATACAGGCAATTCTAGGTTGATATAGTTGAAATCAGATATGTAAGTGCTGACAAATCACTTCTAGAGTGCAAAATTTGACATAATGATATTAGGTACATTTTCAAGAAGTAGTCTTTTAAAGGTATACAATTATATACTCCTTTTTCTCCTCACTTTATCATAACGCTTTCAAATATGAATGTCTAAGAGAGGTGAAAAAGACACTATAAAAAGAGACAAGTTGTAGAGGGAGGAAGAAATTTGCAACACATATAAATTGCAAAGAACTAAGATTCATTATGTATATAATGAATAACGGATGCCTACAAATTAAGATGAGATAAATAACCATCGGAAAAAAAAGAACAGAAGATTTGACCCAGCACTTTGCCAAAGAGAAAAATCAAATGGCCAGTAAAAATTTGGGGATCGACCTCATTAGTGATCAGACAATTATTAATTAAAAATACAATGAGATATAATTACATATCAATTATTGGTAAAAACTCAACATCTAACAATTTGAAGTACAGATAAGGATGTAAAATTTTCATATGGTTCGAGGGTAAATAATACAACCATTTTGAAAAACAGTTTAGCATTCTAGTCCAGTTGTAGATGTAATCTCTAAAGATATAGCAATTATTCTCTAGGGTCTGTACCCTAGAAAGTGGTTTACACATGATCTCCAGATACACGTGCAAGAATTTCACAGCAGCAGTTCACTGCAGCTGATAAATGAAAATAACCTAAATAACCATCAAGAGGGATAGGGATACATTGTAGTACAGGCAGACAATGAGTTACTATCTGACAATGAAAATAAATGTATTTTAGCTATGTGCAACAACATGGATAATCTAAAAGAAATTGAGTTAACAAAGAAAGACGGAGCTATATATATAGTATTTATGTATTTTATGTAAAGTAGAAATGTAGGCAAAAAGAAAACCCACACTGTTGTGTTTAGAGGTGCATTATCTGGTGATAATACTCTAAGGAAAAGAAAAATCATTACAAAAGGACAATGATTGTCTCTAGTGGAGAATACTGGGGTTGTATTAGGAGAAAGTATCAGAAAAGAGGTTTTCTAGTTTGCTGGTCAAGTTGCATTTTTTCTACAGGTAGTGTTGACACAGGATCCTTTTGGTGCCACTTGGCCAACCAGAAATCTCTGTGGCTGGCCAGCGGCGCCTCTGCCTGGGGCCTTGTTCAGCTCCTTGCTCACTGCTGGGCTTTCTCTGCCCACTTGGCCCGGCACAGTCCGTGGCTGGGCCCAACGTGCTGCAACTGGCTTCCGCCTCTGGACGAGGCGGGGAATCACAGCCATGCCCAAACCTCAGAGATTCTAGCAACTGCAAAGCCCCAGGGGGTGTTATCTCTTTCTCTCATTCCCCCGACCCCTGGTGTGGCAAACCGTGGGGGCATATTACAGCTTGTTCATGTTACAGCTCACATTTGTTCCTGCCTCCTGCATTGCAGCGAATGGAGACATGTCCCAGCTCGTTCAGTCCCGCCACGTGTGGCTTGGCGGATAGGGGCATGTTACAGCTCTGGCTCAAGGAGTCCTAAGGTCTGGGCCCCCAGAAGGGTTACTGCTCTCTTCATTCCCTCCACCTGCAGCACAGTGAACACAGATGTGTGGCTCCCAGTGGTATTTTCTCCCCGACTGCCCCTCAAGTGGGAGGGAGGGTTACCCCCTATTACAGCTCCTTTTGTTCCTGCCCTGTGGCAGCTTCCAGGTTCTTGTCCCATATCCAAGAAGAATGAGGTACATGGACAACAGAGAGTAAGCAAGGCAGAGAAGAATTTTATTAAGCAACAGAAGAAAAGCTCTCAGTGGAGAGGGGACCCGAGAGTGGGTAGCCCTCTGTGTCAGAGGGGGCCCAAAAGTGGATAGTCCAGTGGACAGCTGAGTCTGGGGTTTTTATGGGATCAGAATGGAGGAATGTATGCTGATTGGTCCATGGGCGGGCCTGGAAAAAGCACCTTTTGATTGGCTAAGAGACACCACGGAAGTTCTCACTAGGTCATGGACTGTACCAGAACTGCAGCCTGGTTTTCAGGCTTCAGGCTGTCTTTTTGCTTGAAGGTTGGATTTCACTGGTAATCTGCCCTTGTCTGCCTAGGAATTTGTTTCCTGCCACTATCAGTGGTTACACATTGGTGTTACTTTTTGCTTATTCATTAAACTGTACCTATGTGAGTATGCAGGTTTCTTTCTAATAAAAATAAATCAACCATTTTTAAAAGTCAACTGACCAAAAGTTTGCTGACTTTGCTCCGTGTTCTGCCCTTTGATGATTGACTCTGCCTATCTCCTATGGGTGCTTAGTGTCACTGTTTTTAAATTTCAGATTGCATTTTATTATTTGAGAATCTAACTGTAATTAGTTTAACAAGAAATGTGAATATACAGTAAATATCCATTAGACTTGCACCAATATTTCTTCCCCTCTGGCACTTGGGAAGGAAAGACATCCTTAAGGTGTACATGGGAGATTTGGGGTTATGAGGAGTAAAATAAATGCTGGTATTAATGGCTAAATTCTAAAAGATAAGATAATTGAGGGAGTATGATGAAAAGTAAACCCAAGGTAGTTTGGACTAAAAAAACAACAGAACCAGAAATGAAGTTAGGGAAGAAAAGCATCCTCCACCCCAAGTAAATATTAGGAATCAGTTGACTAGATTTTTTTTGTTATTGCAAGTTTTAATCTGAGTCACTATTAATAAAGAAAATGGGAGAAGTGAAGAAGCTCTCATGGAAATGGTGAAATTCCTTTCTTTTTATAACTCCTCCAGCTGCTTTGGGAATTTGTGGATACTCAGACTTTTTTTTTTTTTTTTTTCATTTTTCCCAGGAAGTAGCAGACAGAGCATTAACCAGCCTCCTGAGTTATAGGCTTTATTCCTAGGAGGTCTTAGAAGGCCAGAATTCTAGCTGGCTTTCAGGGGAGTGTTTGCCCCAGATGTAGATACTCCCTAATAGATTTATTCATTCAGTATTTAAAGGTAGTTTACCATCAACCCATGAAAAGGCAACCTATAGAATTGGAAAAATATTTGCAAACCATGTATCTGATAAGTGGCTAATATATAAAATATGTAAAGAACTCAACAACTCAATAGCAAAACAATAAAAAATAAAAAAAAAAAATCAATTTAAGAAAGGGCAAAGAACCCGAACAGACATTTATCCAAAGAATACACAGAAATGGCCAAAGGTATAGAAAAAAGTGCCTAACTTCACTGATAACAGGGAAATACAAATTAAGTCCACAATGAGATATCATCTCACACCTGTTAAATTGGCTATTATCAAAAAGACGTGAGATAACAAGTGTTGGCAAGGGTGTGGAGAATAGGGAACCCTTGTACACTCTTCTACTGAGAATGTAAATTGGCACAGCCAATATGGAAAACAGTATGGGGGTTCCTCAAAAATGTAAAAACAGAACTACCATATGACCCAGCAATTCCACTTCTGGGTATATATCCAAAGGGAACATAGTATCTCAAGGAGATCTCTTCATGCCCATGTTCATTGCAGCATTATTCACAATACCCAAAACCCAAGACAGGGGAGCAACCCAAGAATCCTCTGATGGATGAGTAAATAAGGAAATTGTGAGAGAGCTGTATACATCTATATACACGTACATACAGGTGTGTGTATGTGTGTGTATCATACAAGCATATGTATATGTTTATATATGTGTGTATACATATATATGGTGAAATATTCAGTCAAAGAAAAGTAAAATTCTGTCATTTGCAACAAAATGCATGAACCTTGAGGGCATTATGCTAAGTCAGACGGAGAAAGACAAATACTTTATGTTCTCACATGTGGAATCTAAAAAAGTCAAACTCATACAAACAGAACAGAATTAGAATGGTATTTGCCAGGGGCTGGGGGGAGGAGGAAATGGCAAGATGATGATCAAAGGGTACAGACTTTCAGTTATAATATAAATAAGTTCTGGGGATCAAATGTACAGCATAGTGAAGATAGCTAACAATACTATATTGTGTAATTAAAGGTTATTAGGAGAGTCGATCTTGAATGCTCTCATCACACACACAAAAAGGTAACTATGTAAGGTGATGGACAGGTTAAATAGCTGGTTCATGGTAATCATTGCACAGTGTATACATCCATCAAAACCTCAAGTTGTACACAGTAACTATATTTAATTTTTATTGTCAATTATAACTCATTAAAGCTGGAAAAAAATGAAGTCATTGGACCAACAGAGTAAATGTAGTACACTATAAAAAAACAAAAATAAAAAACAGTTGAATTCAGTACCTGTAATAAAGACAAGATCACGCAGTTAACTTACACTGTTGAATTATATGATATTTATCTACAAGTCTTTCTTTCACTGTATATATGAGAACCCTATTTTGCTTTAATATCATAACATATAGGTAATATATTGTAACAAAATATACTATTATTTTTCCTTCAACTTCTGCAAAACAGAATATGAGAGATAAAAGCTACTAAGGAAGGATTTGGTCTTTTAGAAAATATTCCTTCATTTTCAATGAATGCATCAATTGTTTCAGGACTTCTCCAACTTTAATGTACTTAGGGACCACCTAAGGATTTTATGAAATGAGGATTCTAAATCTGAATTCTAATTCAGTGGTCTGGGGCAGGACCTAAGAGTCTGCATTTCTAACAAGCTCCCAAATGATTCCAGTGCTGTTGATCCAACAATCTCATTTTAAGGATCAGGAAAAGAGAGAACAAAGCATATGACCCCAACTAATTAAATCAGACAAGACTCACGTGGCCCCTGCTCAGCACCTGTGATTGGAGTGGGTCCTAGATTGGCTCTTCCGTGTAATCTGTCTCTGTTTTGTATCTTTTCATTGCAATTGCATGTCTGTAGTTTTAGAAGGTTTTTTTGTTTGTCTGTTTGTTTTTGAGACGGAGTCTTGCTCCGTCACCTAGGCTGGATGCAGTGGTGCTATCTCGGCTCACTACAAGCTCCGCCTCCCGGGTTCACCCCATTCTCCTGCCTTAGCCTCCCGAGTAGCTGGGACTACAGGAGCCTGCCAACACGCCCGGCTAATTTTTTGTAGAGAGGGGGTTTCACTGTGTTAGCCAGGATGGTCTCGATCTCCTGACCTTGTGATCTGCCCGTCTCGGCTTCCCAAAGTGCTGGGATTACAGGCGTAAGCCACCGCACATGGCCCCATTTTAGAAGGTTTTAAACAAAAAAAAGAAAGAATTGTCTAGGCACAGATCTGTTATGATCTAATTGTGAGAGTTGGGACCAGTCATTTAGCCACCAATAGCCTCAGTTTTCTTAACTTTACATGAAAATGGTTAAATTATTTCTAAAGGTTTATCTAGCTCAAACACCCCTTTTCCTTTTTTAAACAACTTTTTAAAAAACTATATATGCTTTTATTTTTTCCCCCTTTAATAAGTGTACTTGTTTCTCAAGGACATTGAGACCTATTTCTTTCTTGCTTTATAAAAGCCTTTCATACTTTTCTATCCCATTGCTGTTTTCATGAATATTGATATGTCCACGAAAGCTACTAACTTAATTATTATTACAAAATCTGTACTAAATGTCTAGCTGTAGTTGCCTCCACGTTTGGTTTTATTTTAAAGGAAAATAAATCCAAGAATAAAAAGTCTCATTATAATGTCATATATTTTTTTCTTTTTTAAAAAATAAAATCATCTGAGGTCCCTGAAACATGGTGTAATATAAGCACAGATTGTCATGTTAGATAGCTTGGCTTGGAATAAACTATGATATAAGACTTATGCAAGACAGCTGTACTAAAAATTAGCTTTTCTTTAGGAGTCTACATTGTCTGCATGGAAAATACACTTAAGGAAACCTCTATTGGCTTAATTGGAGCACATTTTTAGAATTCCTTAATGGATGATTTTCCAAGTTTAGACTTCAACACAGAAACCCTGGTTATGAGCCTATTTATGGGTCAGGGGATGCACTGACAACCTTAGCTCCCCCTGCACCCCCAGCTTTGTGGTACATTCTGTAAGAGTATTTTCTAAACATTGCCTCATAATATGATCTGTGGCCTGCGAGGATCACAATTAGAAACTCCAAAGACAGAGAAACTTTTGAAGCATTCAGCACTAGCTGCCAGGGCACTTAAACTTGACCCTGGAGCCCAAATATGTCATGAGACTGATTCTGGTAAACCAGATTCTTGGCGTGCATCTTTCCCATGGCCAAAGTTTCCATTGGTTTTAAAAGAATTCCTTAGCAATGACTGGGAATCTGATCAAATAGATAGTGCTTGTCACCTCTCAAACAGACATGTAAATTCTATTAAGCTTAAGCCCAATTAAAATCATTGATTTCAGAGACATGGTTTTATATCCTCTGGCACGTGAGAGGGGAGATGATTGTATTTTCAAACTATTGATTGTCATATACATGTATTTCACGAAGATGTTTCTGTACTTGACCCCTATGCCAGCTGCAGCCAGGTTCACAGCACACCAGGATCCCAGTAGATCTGGGCCCCAAACACTTCCATGCAGTTGACTTCTCCAAAGTGATGCTACTGTGGTATGCTGGAGCCTGCTGCACAGGTCCCTTTCCAATTCTGTGGTCAGCGATCTTCAAGTTAGTAGCTGGAAATGGGCCAGGGGGGAGTATTTACACCACAGAAATTGCTTGCACTATTAGTGGTAGCTCCCTCTGTCCTTGTCCTTTAAAAGCCAGTTGTTAATTATCTGCACACTACTCTTCTTAAAGACAAAATACCCATCCCACATGTATTAAATCCCTTGAATGTCCTTACCTGTGGTTTTATTTGGTCTGTGAAAATAAAGAGCAGCATTATCTGAAAATGTTTTAAAGCTTCTTTATGACAGCATCAAAGAAAAATTCACTTTAAGAAGTGAAAAAAAAATGAAAGTACAACTTTTGATAGGACAAATTTATGAAAATACTCCTTGCTTCTCTTGTTCCTGTGAATGGACATTGCTTAGCGGGCTTAGTTTTAAGTAGTTTCCTCTAAAATGCCTGAACCCATTAGCTCCAATTTAGTTCACTTCTTTAAGCCCTGAGGCAGCAAGAATACTGAGTGTAAACCCACTTTATGCACAAAACATATATTATAAATGACAAATACATTCCAACTGTTAAGAATTTTAAATGTTAAAATTCCAGGTTTCAAATGTAGTTTCCTTGAGACACTAAAGTCCTTAAACATCCCAGGTGGTGTATTTTAAAATCTTTTGAATGGCTTAAGGGAAGAGGAACATTTTGGCATTTGTTGAAGAGTTATCATTTAATGGAATTGAATGGCTTCACTGAATGTGTGTGTGTGTGTGTGTGCACATATGCATGTGTGTATGCATCCCTGGTTCTGACTGGCAGTTTACTTTGTAAAACAGAAAAACTGATTAGGAAGTAAAAGACCAATCTCACAGGGAGTTACCACCCTTGCTCCAGTGCAGATGAAGAATGTTTCACAACTTTAACTTAAAAAACCCAGAGATGGATTTTCAAGATATTTTAATCCAGGCCCAATGATGTGCAAAATTGTGCCCAGATAGAAAGATACTTCTCAAAATTCCTGTTAATAGGCCTCTTGGTGATAGAAAGAAGGGGTTTGTTTTAAAATTAAAGGGGCTGTTCTATTTTGTATTCTTCCACACATGCATCATTATTTGCTATTCAGGGGTCTTTGAATCATTGCTTGCCGATATGATTCAAATGCAGATAAGTAACAATGAAGATATTTTCTATATACGGCTGCCACAAGTGCCTGCCAGAAGAGCTGAAGCCATCCATAAACAATTTTATTCATAGGGCTTTCATTAGTAATTACAATTCTGTTATTATCACTCAGTTTGTTTATAATTTTTTTCCAGAGAATTGAGTTTCCTCATGTTTTAAGTTAGAATGCTTTTTCTGAATGCTTTTTATTTCAAAGGCTGCGTTGCCTTTTAATATTTACAGTGTAAAAAAAAAAGTAAATAGTGTAATATTTATTTAGCACTCAATTTATTTAAATAATTATTAATCCACAAGTATCCTTGTGACTAGTTGAGCATTATTATCCTCATAGATGAATGTAATTATATTTAGAGGAAATTTATATACTCACTTTAATTCTCTGTCAGTATTAAACTGCTTTCTCTAAATATTTGGAAACAACTCGAGGCTACCCAGTGATTATTCTTCTAAAAAGCTGTGTATCTAGCTTGATCCTGACTCTAGAAAAAGTAGAGGAATGATGATGAAAAAGCTCTAATTTGTAAATGGCTCCTAATTGCTTATCCTTCCACACTTGACCTCCTGCAGTCTGTTCTCCACACATCAGAGTAATATTTTTAATGCATGAAAAATATCACGTCACTTTTTGGCTTAAAACCCAGCTAGCGTTTCCCATTGTAATTGTAACATAAACCCTGTGTTCCTAGAGCCCTGCCTTTCTTCCACCCAATCTTTCACTTCTTTCCCCTTTATTCTCTTTCGTTTTTCAGCCTCTTTGGCCCCAGGGTCTTTGCACTTGATGTTGCGTTGGCCTAAAATACTATTCTCCCTTAGTTTCTCTGAGCTGGCTCCTCTGCGTTATGCACGTCTGAATCAAAGTTACCTGCTCAGGGAAACCCACCTCACCACTGTAGGTAAAGCACTCCCACCTAGTTACACTGTATTTTATTACCCTATTTTAATATTTTACTTTCTTTACACATTTTGATATTTTCCATGTCTTCCTGATGCTAGAAAGTAGTTCATAAAGTGATTATTCCTTGTTCATGAACATATCTTTTGTACTTAAAAGGACAGATCAGCACATGCAAAGGCATGGAGGGAGGTGAGAGCAAGGAAAGTCCAGGGAGTCTTAGTGGTTCAGACTGGTGGGATTATTGGATGTCTGTGGTAATCATTACATCCACCTCTGAAGGAGACTCTGGAAAGAAGCTGTCTTTAAGGGGTAAGATTAATGTAATGCTGAGACCCACTGTGGCAGTGTTTCTCAAACTTTTGGTCTTAGGACCCTTTTACAGTCTTAAAAATTATCAAGAATCCCAAAGAGCTTATGTTTATACCGTTATATTAACTATGAATATTTCCCACATAAGAAAATAAAACTCCAAAATTTAAAAAACATTTATGAATTCCTTTAAAATGGCAAATAATAAACTCATATGTTAAATAACACATGATTTTAAAAATTTTGTTTTGGAAAACCAAAAAAAATATATACTGAGACAGTGGCATTGTTTTACATTTTTGTAAATCTTCTTAATGTCTGATCAAAAGGAGAGACCTGCATTGTCATGTCTGCTTCGCTGCATTCAATCTCTTGTGATATCTCATGTCTTTTAGCATATGGAAAACTCCACTGTACACTGGTGAAGGAATTAGAGTGAAAAAGGAAAATACCATTTAAATATTATTGTGAATATACTTTTGACCTTGCAGATCTGATTGTATCACACTTGAGAATAATGGCTGACTTATGGTTTGAAATGTAGGAAATCGATCTCTCAGCTGCCATCCGCAAGGACTTAGGCTTCAGTATGTAGTTGGTTTATTGTAGTAAAGAAGCCCTCAACATAATGAAATTTTGTTCTTCATTTTGTCAGTCTTTTGAAGCTTGAAATACTTTTCTTTTTTTCTATAGAAACTGTACATTTCCTGATTTTCTTCCTCAGAAGAGTTCATGACATTGAATTTAATACCTTAGCTCTTTTAAAACAACACTGAGTTAGCCATGCAGTGGGCCACAGACACTGCAAAACAGTTTTTCTTAGAGAAAAGGCATGGTACTAGTGCCTGTTTAGAGTGCCACTATCACAATTTCCTCTGCTTCAGGAAAACTGGGAGCTTTGCTTTAACTTCCCTTCATGGTCTTTGTGTAGTAGACTTGTGCTGGGACTTCAGTCCTAAGTTGTAGGCAACATAGCAGAGGGTTAAAAGCATTGGTTTTGGAATACAGCAGATTCAAATTGCAATATTCCCTCCTCCACTTACTAGCCACATAACCTGGGAAGAAAGCTAACTTCTCTTTGAGTATTATTATTTATTTTACAGGTTGAAAGTTAAAGATTGAGTCTTGGTTTTCTCACAGGGTTGTTTAGAGAATTAAGTAGAGCGGTGAAAAAGAATGTTGAGTGATTAGAATGACCCAGTTAAAGGAGTGTAAACAAGTAGTGCCCTGGAATCAGCAGTTTCTAAAACTTCTTCGGGTAATTGTAAAGTGCAGCCCATGTTGAGAACCATTAATTAAACTATTAGATGCTCTGGTAGAATTCTATAGAGAAAGAAACTCTTGTGACAGTAGAATAGATCTACTGCAGTTATCACAATTTTGCCTGACAAACAGGAAACTTCACTGGACAGCTACCTTGAAAGCCCCATCCACTCCGTGCCCGTGTACATTTTTTTTTTCAATTCATGTAAATACATAATTTGTAGGCTGATCATGTAAGCCAATTAATTTGTATGGGGAGTTTGGTGATCTTCTTTTGACTGGATCTTCAAAGTCCAGGTTGTAAATTATCTGGAATACATAAGCAGTATCATGATAGTTTTGTTTTAAAGCTACTTAGAAATTATTTAGCCTTATATTGTTGGGACTAATGACTTTCAGTGAGCAACAGATTAATAGACATGTGCTTTTGTTCATATTACTGTTTTCTGTCTAATGGCTTGTTCATTAACTCATGACTGTGGTCTTAATTGGGGGCTGTTAATACCTAATGATTGCGTTTTTGAGTCTGGTAGTGTGATAAATTGTGTCTATTTCTATTCCTTGAGGCTAATAGATATTTGCTTTTTAAAACTCTAATTAAGCAGCCCTAGGGAAGACAATTAAAGTCACCATCAGTCTGGGCTCTGAGGAGGCACACAGCCATGGAAGGGGCACAGATTTTGGAAGGAGACTGTTTAATGTCTAATCTGCCACTTGCTAATAAAGTGACCCTGGGCAAATTATCCCAGTTTTCTGAAACCCAGTTTTCTCATCTGTAAAATGGGCAAAGCAATAATAATGCAACACAGAACTGCAATGAAATAATACAAGTAAAAAAAAAAATGACATGCCCTGAAATAATTAACCCAAAGATTAAACATATATTATTTCCTTGCTTCCATTATTATGTATCAGCTGTAAGTTTTACAGTATTTCTAGGGCAGAAAGTTTCTAGGGTAGCCTATCGCCATCCGGGTCTAATGCTGAGGAGAAGTGATCAGCCGTAATGATTCTCCACGTTTTAGAATGACGGCACAATTATCTTTGCATATTGAAGTGGTAGAGAGAGGAAATGGATGAAGGCAGTGGTGGAAGTTTGATCTGATAACAACTGTTAGTAGCATACATGAGTTTTGAATTGCACTCTATGTATGTTTCATATGTTAATAATATCCTCATGTGAGGCTTTGGGAGTCAGCAGAAATGGAGTTCTCAGCTTATAAAGAACAGTTGTTTAGCAAGTTATCAGCTATTATCTTTAGTGCCTATAAAACACATTTTTAGATTCTGGCTTTACAGTACAAAGAGCTCCTTTATTTCTATTTGTAAAATATGTAAACATCCCTTACTACTTAAAGGAAAACTGTTGTCTGTCCTACTTTATACAGCTCTTTTGAGGTTTCTCCTTCTTGCTTTAGTTAAGTGCACAGGTCAGGACTTGGCTCATAACACATAGTGGAAGAAAATCGATGGGGTCTGTACAATGCTTGCTTCCCAGCCTATTGTTCATTTCAGGAAGACCCAGAAATAAGTAGTATGGAGGACAGAATCACTTATTCTCAGAAAAGCTGTAAGGAGACCTCTTTGACTTCCATGAAAACGAAACTTCATACCTAGCATCTCTTATTTTCAGCAGAACCTGTATCTTTCAGTGATTCTCTGATAAAGAAAGGTAATGTCTACAGATATTGTTGTCGTTCAGTATTCTTTCACCTGCTTGTAATAGACCTCTGTAATAGTTGGAAAGGGAAGTGGAATAAAATGTGGGTAATGGCAAGGATAGTCAGAGTTATATGACTCTGGAGCCACATTTACAGTCACTATTAACCTAAAGAACTACATGAGTCCTGTATGACTGGTAGAATTTAGTATAATGGCACATTCATATAGAGAAATTAGAAGTTTTAAAGAGCCACCAATTAAACATAAAGAGACACATGTGACTAGGAGCTGTGGTGTGAACATCACTGCTTTAAAGAAATGAATACATCTAAAGTTAGAGCATCCAAACTAAAAGAGTGCTTATGTTTGTCTTAACTAGTGTTTCTTTTTGGCATGGAAGTCTGTAGAATTGACTTGTATACATAATTTGGTAGACTGTGCTTGACATTTGAAAGATGATCACATTTAGTGAGTAAAACCCAAGATAGCGTATCCCACTCAAGAATTACTGTTTATCCAAACTGGTTAATTGGGATGGTGTTTAGGCTTCCAGGTAAGCTCTAGTCTTACCAAAGGAACCAAATGTCATTATGCATTTGTACCAGTTTGTCAAAGACATAACTCAACAGACAGACCAAAATTTAAATGGCATTTTTCTCCTCTCTAATTACATATAACCATACTCTGTTGAATATCATTTTTTTTCATCCCTTGACCACATGTTTGGAAGATTTATTAGTTTACCAATCACTTTTCTGGATATTGAGGAGTTCAGTTAAGGTAGGATGTGGCAGGTGGGACAAGCACTGCTCCTTCTGGCAACACCTAGAAAAGAAGCTGGGCTGATTGCAAAAAATCACATGTTTAAAAGCACCATTAAGCTATCAGAGCAAAAATAACTAGAGAGACCAAATTTATAGAGCAAGGAGAACCTTTCAACATTGAGCTATCAGGAGCCATGATTTTTGTCTAGGGGTATTTGCTGACTCTTAGAGTGGGCTGAGGAATAGGCCTTTGCCTAGACAGAGAGCTGATGCTGCTGGTGTTGCTGCAGCTGCTGCTTGGAGAAAGAGAAATCAGCAAAGCTTTCAGCAGTTGTGTTGGATGAAGTGAGAAATGGAGAATTCAGGGGGCTCAAGTAAGTGGCCATTTTTTTTCTCAGAAGAGACTTGGTGAATTCTGACTCTTTGCAGGAGGCTAAAGAACCAGGTCAAAGGCTTCCAAAAAGCAGAGTGAAAGTCCCCATAGTTTCACAGTGCTTGGGAAACTAGAGAGAGAAACTGACAACAGGCAAGAGATGCCCTAGAGGGAGTGCTGAGTTGATACTGAGAAACTAAAAAGCCGTTTTTCACCTGGAGGTATTCACAGAGTCTCCCTGTGACTAGAAGTCTGAATATTAAGGTTTTGCCAAACAGAAGGTGGCAGCTGGCAGGCATAGCACTCAGCAGAGATTCGAATTTTCATGTATAGTTGGAATGACACATTTAGAGTCCAAAGGAGATTCAGACTCATGGCTGGTCTCCCTCTAAAGACTTTTGTCAGATTCTGAGGCTGTGTCAGGTGTAATGTTAAAGAAGTATAGTGGAATGTCTTACAATCTCCACTTTTTCAGGGCTGAGAAGCAAAGGCCAGTCAGGCTGTTGGTTGAAAATCACAAAGGGCCATACCAGATAACACAGGTAGACTCAGAGTCTTAGTTGGCTGGGGCTACCCATAAAAAATACCCAGTCTACCCATAGACTGGGTGGCTTAAGCAACAAAAATTTATTTTCTCACAGGTCTGGAGTCTGCAAATCTAAGATCAAGGTGCTGGCAAGGTTGGCTTCTTCAAAGCCTCTCTCCTTGACTTGCAGACAGCAGCCCTCTTGCTGCCTCTTTGCATGGTCTTTCCTCTGGGCATGAGCTTTTCTGGTATCTCCTCTTCTTCTTACAAATACACCAGTTACATTGGATTAGCACCCTATCCTATGGGTCTCATTTACCTCACCTGCCATTTGCCTCACATAAAAAGGGGGCAGCTGTCTGCTGGAAGGTATCATCTGGAACTTTTACAGTTGCTTGACATTAAAAAAAAGATCTTCATAACCGGAATAATAAACCTCATTTCTATTTCAGGCATGTTTAGGTGCAAGGAAGACCTACTGTTCTCATTATGACCCATTTCATTCATGAGCATTCTTCCAAACCAAAGCTTCTCAAACATTAATGTACATATGAATGAATTGGGAATCTTACCAAAATGAACACTATGATTCACATGTCTGGGGCAAGTCAGAGATACTGCATTTCTAACAGACTTCTAGAGAATGGTCTGGAGACCATCCTCCTGACCAGCTGTTGACCAGCAGGTGATGAGTATGCACACTAACATTTGAGGAACTTTTCCTAAAAATGTTCCAGCTCTGAGAATCTGTTAACTTTTTTTGTGTGTTCTTTTCAAAGGGAACCATATTTGATGGCTTGAACATGGCACAATATGTTTTAAGACTCCTCATAGGACTTAGAGCTAGTTCGTGAGGCTCATTCTTACCAAAAAGTAATCTAATTTATTTTATAGTAATAGTTCTTTACTTTAACTTGACTACACGTTAGAATCAGTAGAGTATTAACCTTAAAAATACTGATGCTTGTGTCCTTCCCTTGAACATTCTGATTTAATTATTCTGGGGTGTGACCTGTGAATTGGCATTTAAAACAAACACAAAACCAAAAACATGTTACAGGTGATTCTACTGTGTTATCAAGATTCATAATAACTGTTTTAGGGTAGCATATTTTAAAAAATATTTTTACTAAAATAGTAGTGGGCTTGCTTTGGCCCACTCACCTTACTTACAAAGCATGTTTCTGGTAAAAATCAGCAAGTGGTGATAATAGCCCACTTTCAAAAGAATTAATATTTACCCATTGTTAATATTTGAAGGAACATTTCTTAGAATTTTTTCAATCCTTTGAAGCTGGGTAGTTGTCACTCCTTAAAGACTAGAAATGTGATTCCATTTTGCCAGAGTCCTCTCCAATTCCTATTGTCTCAAACACCCAGCCCACTCCTTTCATTAATTTAACCTACCTGGAGCCTGTGGGCATACAAGTTTGTAACACTACCTTTACGATACCGATTTGTGAGATATAGTAAGCTAGAAATTCCAAATGTTGAAGAAGAAATGTTAAGTTTACTTCCCAGGAATATTTCAGATATAATTTTCATATTGCATAGATTTTTTTTTTTTTTTTTTTTTAGGTTAACTGAGACATTCCTTCCATCTCTAAGGTTCTGTGGCCTAAATCATTTAGATTTGTACATGCATCATTTTCTCCATGCGAGATTGAAATTAAACAACTGGAAAACTGTTATCGAAGACTAGCTGATAGATTTTAGAAAACTGAAGGTTCTTAGCAATTATTATTAGATGTCTGACTCTTACCATGTCATTGTTATTGCATATCAGCAAAATATACCTTGTCTTCTTAATCTCTTACTCTCTGAGATTGTCAGTGCTTATAATAGTGATTGAATCATAATATGTGCTTGATATATGTTTGCTGGCCTTAAAATAGTAAATGAAGTTTTAATGTTAGCTATTTTGCTATATTTTCTCATAACTACACACTAAATAAATCCAAAATTTCATTAGAACAAATCTGGAGGCATTATATTACCCAAATTCAAACTATACTTCAAGGCTGTAGCCAAGAAAACAGCATGGCACTGGTATAAAAATAGGCACATAGACCAATGGAACAGAATACAGAACCCAGAAATAAAGTCAAATACTTACAGCCAAGTAATCATCAACAAAGCAAACAAAAGTAGGGAAACATAAAGAAGGCAAAGGGCACTCTATTCAACAAATGGTGCTGGCACAATTGGCAAGTCACATATTAAAGAATGAAACTGGATCCTCGTGTCTGACCTCATACACAAATTGACTCAAGATGTATCAAAGACTTAAATCTAAGACCCGAAATCATAACTATTCTAGAAGTTAACATTAGAAAAACCCTTTTAGATATTGACTTAGGCAAAGAATTCATAACCAAGAACGCAAAAGCAAATGCAACAAAAGCAAAGATAAATAAATGGCATTTAATTAAACTAAAGAGCTTCTTCACAGCAAAAGAAATAATCAGCAGAGTAAACAGACAACTCACAGTGTGGGAGGAAATCTTTGCAAACTATGCATCTGGCAAAGGGATAATATTCAGAATTTACAAGGAACTCAAGTCAGCAAGAAAAAAACAAATAATTCTATCAAAAAATGGCCTAAGGACGTAAATAATTCTCAAGAGAAATATAAATGGCTAACAAGCCTATGAAAAAATGCTCAATGTCACTCATTATAAGGAAAATGCAAATCAAAACTACAATGTGATATCACCTTACTCCTTCAGAAATGACCACAATTAAAAAAAAAAAAAAATAGATGTTGGTGTGAATGTGGTGAAAAAAGAACACTTTTACACTGCTGGTGTGAATGTAAACTAGTACAACCACTATGGAAAACAGTGCAGAGATTCCTTAATGAAATAAAGGTAGATCTACCATTTGATCCAGCAATCCCACTACTGGGTATCTACCCAGAGAAAAAGGAGTCATATGAAAAAGACACTTGTACATGCATGTTTATAGCAGCACAATTCACAATTGCAAAAATATAGAACCAGCCCATATGCCCATCAATCAGTGAGTAGATAAAGAAAATGTGGTCAACCATAAAAAGAAATCAAATAATGGCATTTACAGCAATGTAGATGGAGGTGCAGACCATCATTCTAAATGAAGTAACTCAGGAATGGAAAACCAAACATAGTATTTCTCACATATAAATCGGAGCTAAGCTATGAAGACACAAAGGCATAAGAATGATACAGTAGATTCTGGGGACTTGGGGAATGGTGGGAGTGGGGTGAGGGATTAAAGGCTACCCATTGGGCACAGTGTACGCTGCTCAGGTGATGGGTGCACCAAAATCTCAGAAATCACCACTAAAGAAATTATCCATGTAACCAAACACCACATGTTCTTCCAGAACCTAGTAAAATTTAAAAGAACAGAGGGTCTAAATTATTCTGTCAAAGCAAATGTAAATATCCAAATTTTAGTGTCTTAGCACAGTGGAAGTTTATTTCTTGATTATTGTGGTAGGCAGAATTCTAAGATTGTTCCCAAAATTAGCACTCCATGATGTACATCCCTGCATAATCCTCAATGCTGTGATATAATAGCACTTAATCTCATGATCAGGTCATATTATATAGCCCAGTTAAAAGACAGATCATCCAAGAAGAGCCTGACCTAATCAGGTAATCCTTTAAAAGAGAGTGAGTTCTTCCTAAAAACAGAAGTTAGAGAAGATTTGATGCCAAGAAGATCCTCTGTTGCTGAATTTAATGGAGGAGGGAGCTTGGCAAGGGCTGCTGGTGTGTGAACCCAGGAGTTTAGAGCAGCCTCCTATGACCAGCCATCAAGAAAATAAGGACCACAGTTCAAGAGTTGCAAGAAACTAGATTCTGAGAAGCCTGAGGGAGCTTTGAAGCACATCTTTCTGCAGTGAAGCCTCTAAATGAGGACACAGCCAGCTGACACCTTGATTTCAGCCAAGTGAGACTTGAGTGGAGAATCCAGCCATATCATGCCTGGACTTCTAACCTACAAAGCTGTGAACAAATAAATGGATGTTATTTTAAGCAGCTAAGTTTGTGGTAATTTGTTGCACACCAGTAGAAAACTAACACAATTATTTAACAGTCTACTACCAGTAGTGATGGCTGGCACATGGCTTTCTTTCATGTGGTAATTTTGGGACTCAGGTGCAGCTCAGCCACCACATAAAGACTGGACTCCTCTATGTATGGCCACTGGAAGAAGAATGAGACAGTGGAGAGAGTGTATATATTCATTTTTGCAAAATCCAGCTTGGTTACAGCAAACATCACTTGCATGTACATTTCATTGGTGAGAACTAGCCACATGGCTGCTCCTGGGAGCAGGGTTTCTAGGATATGGAATCCTGGTTAAGCAGGCAGCTTCCTTCTGGAAAATTCATACTGTGAGGCAGAGCAAAACATTTCTGTTGTAGTCAAATTTTAATGTTTGATTAAAGACACTTATGTGTCTCCTTCCAAGTAGGACAAGTAAATGTGATGATATATTCTAATTTGAGATACATAGAGAATTAGAGTAACACTTTTTTTTTTCTTAAAGAAATGAGACACATTCATTTTCAGAGACAATATCAGGTGTGACAGTTTTCTAGGAAGAGGATCTGGGCTCTATCCCTGCTGAGAGGTGTCCCTCCGCTATAACCAATATCTTTCCCTCTGCCTGCCAGCTGAGACTGTCTAGAGGGATGATGCTTCTCCCTCACCTACCAATGAGCAGATGCACTTGCATGAGGTCAGGTGCTGCCAGTCTAGTGTGCAGACTCAGGACAGCATGGCCTTTTCCTTCTCTGGGTCTGGATTTCCAACAGACTCCTAGCATTTCAGGCAGCCCCACTGCCTGATTTTCAGCTACTCACCTACAAAAAATGGAGCAGTCCTCACTCTCCTCCCACCCTCAGGACAGCAATGCCCATGCTCATTGTAACAAGGTTGACTAGTCTGAGGAGTATATCTTGCATAAATTTGAACACTAAAGTCCTGTGTTCAGCTGCTGTATTGGTAGCTGAAGCAGCATCTTGTTGGGGACAATTAAGACTTGTGAAGTAGTCTATATGAATTCCTGAAAGAGTGAGAATAACCCACTCTATGCTACCTGGTTTTGTTTTGTTTTTAAGATAAATTTAGTTAGTTTAATTTTGAACTTCTGGGGTTGATAGAGAAGGAAATTTGTTTTAGATGAACCTTAAAAAATATTCAAGATGGAATAGGAAACATGATTTTCTACAGATCACATTAATTGGTCTGCCTTGCTTTATTTGACATCATAAAAGTCTAGACAAAAGGAAGCTGTAAGAATGTTTTAAATTTGTAGTCAGGAAGACATTCTTATGTTCCTGGAAGGGACAGGGAGGGGGAATTGTGAAGAAAAATAGACAGAAGAACTGCTGACAAGACCAAAAAAGGGAAAATGAATTCCAAAGGAAGGCTTGCAATTCTCAGGAGGCATGACATTGTCGGTGAACCAGAATATTCCAAATGCTACAGTGACAGCCTTTGCTTCATCCCTTTCTCACCAAGAGGTCTCATCTATATCTGTTCAGGCCTTAGTATTTTTTAGTGACATATTCCTACTTCTCTCCCTTGCTCCCTGTCTCATGGTCCTCCTCCCTTCCTTCCTCTGCCTTCCTCTTCTTCTTTCTTTCCTTGCCTCTTTCCTCTTCATTTTCTCTCTTCCCCCCTCCATTTCTTTCTCACACACTTTGTTCTTCTCTCTCTGGGTCAGGTACTGTTTGCAGTGCTGAAAAGGATAGAATACAACAACCTGTAGGGTCTATTAACCCCATGTTAAATAACTGATAAAAAGGCTGAAAGGCAGCTGGCATGAAGAGGTTCAATCATTTTCCCAAGGTGACTTGGGAAGAGTTGGGATGTGTCAAGGGCTCTGATCATGCCACTCCACTGTTCAGTGCCTTGCCTGATTTCCTGTTGCCTGGAATAATGCAGTGGAATAAAACTCCACTTCTATAACATGGGAGACAGCCCTCTCCAGTAAATGGCCCCAACCAATTCCCCAAATGTATGTAACTCCTGCCATTTCCTGCAGGGCCCCAACAGCATCAACAGAATACTTATATTCCCTGAACACAACTGAGCTCTGGTTTTTTGTTTGTTTGTTCATTTTTGTTTTTGTTTTTGCATCTCGGTGATTATATTTATTGGAAGAGTTGGAGGGAAAAGTGCCATTTAGCTTAAGAAGTCGTGGGTTATGTGCAAATCAGTTCATTTCAAGAGTGGAAAATCCTCAGAATTATTTCTTAATATCAAAAGTATGCAGTTTTCTCTTTCAAATGCTTTGCACATTTAAAGAGGCAATTGTACAAAGTCTCCTATTTTCCATACAGGACAAATTCTTTGTGTCAGCCAACTTTCAATGGAGGGACAACCAGGACAGCACCATCTCCCTGGATAAAGAGTGTTGGAATACTCAGTTTCGTTGATTTACATATCCCTTCATATGTTTGTTCATCAGTTTCTATAGTAGCCACAGTTTCTTCTACATCTCCTAACATCATATTTAAATGTTGATCCTAAGCATGTAATCTGCCTTGAAGCTGTCAGTCATTTCCCATTTTCATGTAAATTCTCTCATCTAGGCTGAGCCTGATAAGATCCAGGGGCCCCTCTGTGGTTTTGGTAGTTTGTTGCTGGCCCACATAATCTGCCATGTTTCAAATCCTGCACCCTTCCCGCGGAACTCTTACAACTCTATGACACGTGCTTGTTACATAAAACCCTGCTTGTTTTATCATATCCTTCCTTGCCTAAAACTCCTAGCCATCCTTCAAAACCCAGACCACTTCTTTTGTGAAGCCTTCCCTGAAACTCACAGGATAAAATAGTTATACTTCATTCTAAATGCCCACAGGACAATGCCCATATTTCTATTATAGCACTTATTGCATTGTGCTAAATTATTCACATATGTGCCTCGCTCACTGGCCTCTGAAGTCTCAACAAGAAATACTGGGGCATTACTCACTAGCAAATCCAGTGCTTGCTACCTAGCTTGTATTCACTGCAATGGAGGAATATATAAGAAAAGCATCACTGATATAACCTATGTACCATAACATCAGTAATAGGATAAATAATATTAAATATATATATGTAAAAGAAGATAAGGAATGTTCTTTTCCTTCTGTAGTTTATTGATAATTATAAGAAATACATGTTCTACATATAAAATTATTAAAATGTGGGAGTTTACCATGTTGCAGGAATTGTCAGAATTTTCTACCTTTGTCCAACGTTAAAACACTTTTATATTAATATTTATGACCCAAATCAAATACTTTATACAACTCTATGTATGTTGACCCTCTTACCAATTTCTGACTTTTTCACTTTATTTGTAAATTCAAGTGTATATCTTTGGAAAATGTTATTTGGCTGTCAACTTTTTAAAAAATTAATGTATATATGTACACATATGTGCATTATATGGTACATGTTGTGAATATTCATTATATAGCACTTTATACTATATATATATGTAGTGTAATAAACTTCATATACACACAGAGATAGAGGGAGAAACCATATTTATACATACTATATATAACCCATACACACACTACATTGTCCACGACCTCTATTTGTATATAGTTTCCTCGTCCTTTGAGGCCAGTTGATCACTTTCAGATAATGAGACTGAATGGTAATCTGGGCCAAAAAATGTTAATGCAGCTACCAAACTGCTAATGCTCTTAGCCAGCAAGTGCTCTGTCACACAGTCCTGAGTTGAAGAGTTGAGTGTGTTCTACAAATTGTGTTTACTCCATTGAGGTCTCTCATGTCATTTATTTTGTGCTTGGGTGAACAATTTTGAGTTATAATGACTGACAAATTGTGCAAGCAACAGTGCTGGATCTGTCATAAAGATACCAAAAGTATTAAGCTAGAAGTCCAAATGCACATTTTATTATAGCTTGTGGCTTTTTTCAAGGAATTGGCAACTGTGTTCAAGATTAGCAGGCCACAAGGAGCTGATTCAAGTCTCTTAACTTATTAGAGGTATTAGAAGCATCCCTTCAATCTGGGAGGATTGACTTGGTATGGTCAGATATGTCAAGACTTAAGGGATTTGAAGAGAAGTATGATTAAAAGGATTTTGTTAGAATGATCCCCTAAAATGTTGATCCTTTAAGTGTTTTAGGCTGTTGCTTCCTGATTCTTCCCCTCCAATCCCCTTTCTCTCCAAGTAAACAGGATGTCCTTATATATGCTTTATATTCATTTAACTTGTTTAACTCATCTTTATTTGAAATTAATACATACTAGATGTAAGTTTCTTGCCTTTTCTTACGTTCACTATCTTTTTCTGAAGCAAGAAAGGTAATCATGATTTTTTTTTTAATTTGAAATGTGATTTCTTAAGAGAACCATAGAGTCGGTAGCTGTACATTGGAAGCAGAATATCTGGGGGCGTGGAGGAGCACCAAGAGTTTGAAAGGGTTCCCAGGTGATTCTAATGTACAGTCAGGATTGAAAATCACCATTCAGTTGAAGATACATGTCTCTTGATTATATAAGGAGTTAGTGTTTCAACTAGAACACTTTTTTGGAAAGATTACCCAGATAACTGGTTCTTTTACATTATTCCCCCTCCCACAATTGAGAATTACCTTTCCAGTAAATTCAGATGATGGTATCTGTTAGTTTGGCCCAGAATTCTCAAGTGGGAAAGATATCCTATAAGAAGCATGAGTGTGGGCACTCATTCGGAGAATAATTTTTTAATTAAAAAAATTGACACATAATTGTACGTACTTATGAGGTACATAATGACATTGCAATACATATGATGTATTGTAATCAGATCATGGTAATCAGCATATCCATAATTTCAAACATTTATCATTTCTTTGTGTTGGGAACATTCATTACGCATGCATGGAATTGCTTTCTCTATACCAGCTCTTTCCTTTCCCTTGAATGTTGAATGAAGCTTGCCTGTTTAGGAGATTAGAGAGATCTGTCTAAATCCCAGATATCTCTGTATTAGATAAAGAGATGGAGTGAGGATCCAGGCAGCTCTGTCCACTTAGAAAAATCTGGAAGTTCAGGAACTGTAACAGCACAGCTTCACTGCACTGCCATGGGTGTTGCACACAGGTTAATTCATTAATGATTAACCACAGAGTCTGAATTGATGTGAGATGAAGGAAAGTGAAACCCTGCACCTGTGTGAGGCTTCTGCACTAGCTTCTACCCCAAAGTCTTACAGAAAATGTTCTTCTCCACAGGTTCGAACCAGTGTCCTACCAGAACATAAGGATCCCCCGCCAGAAGTTGGGGTAAGTGTTTCTTATGTTTCCAAAAGACACACACGTCGCTTCTAAATTAATTATTTGGATTTTCTCTGGCCTCCTGCTTGGTGGCTGACAAATAAAATTGAATTACGTTAAGAGGGTGTGGCTCTTTGAGGAGGCACTGTCACATATTTGCTGAATTGCATGGAATTCATTTTTTTGTTTCCTGAAAAATCATCCTCAAGTGAATTCATATTTAGTTCAGCTGGCTAGAGATGAGCCTAGATTTTGCCCTGCAGGTAGCTGAACTGTGATTCAGAGCCAAGATTCCTGGACCAACAGGAGGCGAGGGAAATTACAGATGTGATCTCTACCGCTTCAGGAAGGAGGAAGAGAACCAGCCATAGGATTGTGATATTTTGTTTCCTGCCACTTAAACACTGTAATGAAGGTCAAAAGAGAGGCAGCCACCACTGTTCAGTCCAATGTTGGAAAATCCTGCTGAGGTTTTCTTGCTGCACTGAACTATTGCCTCTCCAGTATTTAGAATTTAGAAGAACAAGAAGGTACTGGGTGCTTTCTGCTTAGACAAGGCTAGAGTAGGTGGTGGCAGTTCCTAAAAGATACAGCCCCACAGGCTGAATCCTTGAGATCTGTGTGTTCAGACAGGAGGAAAAAGACTAGAAGTAAATTAGGTCTAAGAAGCCCTGGGGCTGAGCCAACTGGAAGAGCTATTTGAAATATCCTGAAATTCTACAGGCACTTGACAACCTTCTTCCAGTCAGTGTGTAGGACACTGTACTAGGTACCATTCATTTTCTCATTGAACACAGCCACAAACTGCCAAGGAAGGACTCCAAAAATATGCACCAAAGTTTGACTCGACTGAGCATAATGTCAGTTATCTCTGCAGCTGTTAGTGAAGAAGCAGAGGGAAAAGGACGATGTCTTGCTTTCTCATGCCTAACACAAGCCTTTCATCTCTTCCTGGGGACTGATTGAGTAACTGCTTTGACTTGGGGGAATCCTTGCAGTTTTTCTGCCTGTCCCTTCAACCTCTTGTGCCACTCACTTCCACCACCAATCTCTGTGCTGACTACACAAACCATTTAGTTCCTCCAGTGCATCCAGAAAGTTCTCCCCAGCCTCAGGCCTCCACAGACACAGGCAGATGGGCTTCTGTCAGCCTGGACTGCTGCATCCCCTGGGGAGAGGGCTCCCTTCCACAGCTCAAGGCCAGCTCACATGTTTCCACTACTACCACGCTGGGGCCCTGCTTCCAACAGGACCCTCCATCCTAAATGCACGCTCTCATCACAACCATGGCACTACTTCATAAAATGTGAGACTTTTTAAACTATTAATATGGGTAATACATTGTTCTACTAAGGTGTTTCATTTATTTATCAAGGTTCAAGGAAGCTTAGCTGGTTTAATTTTTTTCTTCTGTGATCACTGCCTTCCCTGACCCCACTCCACCACTGCTCTTGTGTTGAATTCCCCTTGCTTGAAGCTTTAATGATATTTTGGCCCAATCATGTAGATTTCTCCGAACTTTTTCTCTCACTCAGGTTCTTGGGAATCCATCTTAATTATTTTAAACCTTGAGTCTCTTATCTGATTTTATTTTCTTCTACCTCTTCCCACCATTTCCCCCTATAGACTAGACTTTCTGTGACTCTAACAGCGTGCAGTAGGGAGGAAGTCTAATGTGAGTCCCACACATGACCTGTCCTTTCTTCTTTTGATTCCTCAGTTGTGGCAGCAAAGAGGAAGGAGTAGGGAGACAGAGGTTTATTCTGGGCTTGCTCTTGGTGAGGGTGAGGTTTCCTTACTGCTAGACTTGATGCTTCTCAGGCAGTGACTGCTGTTAGAGTCCTCTCTGTGGCAGATACTGATTTGCTGGCTCTCTGATGGACAAAGGTATAGATATTTCTGGGGACCTTGTCAGGTTCTCCTCATAGCATAACTGCCTACCATGGGGGACCTGGCTCTGGGCCAACTTCCTCCACTGCCCACCCCTACTCCATTCCCTCTTGTTGTGAGATCTACCATTCAAGTACCTGGCTCCAGGTCAGCTATTTTCTGTGCTATCCAAATACATGAAACTCACATGTACTTGCCATCCCACATGGAAGAAATGCAGGCTGTTCCATTGTGTGTTTCCTCTTTCGGCTCAGCCATCTCTCTGCTGATCCTTTCTACAAGCCCCAGCAGCATCAGGCACTGGATCATATTCAATGATTCTCAAAAGAGAGACAATCAGTCCCCAGTGGAGGTAAACATGGTTTAGACACCTCTAGGCTTTATAAGTGATTTTTGGTACCAGACCCTCTTGGCTTCAGCTCTGAGGATAAAGATATTTTCCTGGGGGATGATTAAGAGAGAAACTAGCCACATCTCCAAAATCAGACACCTTCCTAAATGCTGACTTCTCCTCTCTTCTAGCCCTAGCTTTATATTAACTGGGTGTATTGTGGCTACTTACAGACCAGCATCTCTACACTGGTTCCCCATCAAGTGTGTTAATAAGATTGCTGGCCTCAAACACTGAAGGTTCTCTGAACATACAGTGGGGTACATTTATTATATTGTGTCTTCATCTTTGACAAAACTCGGCTATAATTCCTGGACTAAAAGAGAAATCTCGATTGGTATCCTGTGACATGCCTATTTTTGCAATTAGGAATGTACCCTAAGGCAAGTAGTGTGACAAACTGTGGCTTAAAACTAATTAATGGGTTTGTTTTTCTCATGTTATAGAAGTCTTGGGAAAATTGTCCAGGGCTTCACCTACTCAAAAGTGACTTGAAGCAGCCAAACTCTATCCATCTTCCTGGTCCTTCTTTCTTAGAGAACTGCACAGACTGGCCATGGTACCCCAGGTAGCACTTTCTGGGTTGAGTGAAGAATAAAGGGAAGAAGCTCAGCTGGCCTATTCCTTCAACTTGGAAAACAGTAACTTCTTGGGACATTTCATTTTGTATACTGTCACTTACATAGTATTGGGAAGACCTAAGTCCTTAACTAGAAGAGAATCTGGGTACAATTCTCATTTAAACAAAATTGAGGTGCTATTAGTAATGAAGAATGGGCAGGAAGCGTGTTAGGTAGGCAATTAGTCATGTCTCCACACTCCTGCTAGATGTACTCCATGATAACAAGGTCTCTATTTCTAATATTCCTGGCTTTGTGCTTGGAAGCTAGGAAATCTATGATCTATGTATTGAATAAATCAAAAGCATACTGCGATTTTATTTTGCCAACCATTTTATGTATTGTTAGAACCACCAGAAATAAATGAGTGGGGGATTCTAGAAATGACTAATAATACAGTAAAAAATCTAACAACTTTTATGACCCATCAGAACTCAAAATGGCAAGTATGACTTCAGAACTAAATATCAAGCACAGTAAGAGTAAATCTGAAAAAGAACAAGTCAGCATGCCTTAATTTCCTAACACCCTCAGATTACATGTTATTTTGGAAAGAGAAGTTAACATATGTTGACCACCTATGAAGTACACTTGTTAATATACATCCTATCAGCGAATCCTCAAAATATTTCCTTGGACACTCCAAAACAGGTCTGAGAGTTTAAGCTCTTGGCCAAGGACACAGAGCCAGTAATGGCTTTGTCATTACAACATACAAGGGTTCTACTCTTCAAGTACTCTAATGTTTTTTAAAGAGCTTAGATTTTTTTATTGTAATCTTTCAAATATATTAGGTGTATTTCTTTTCATTCTCAAACAGAATTTACCGGATGCACCCAAATATTTTCTTGATGACTTAGTCAAGCAAATATTAATATGTGCTCTTAGACCTTTTGAGGTATATTCACAAGTAAAGATAAAATTCTATGATAAGTGACTTTACCTTAAAGTGCTTTTTAATGTTTCCTTTGGGCTATTCATCAACTTTTGATAGATTTCTTCCCAATTATTTTTTCTTTCTGATGTATTTTTCAATGTTAATAGTTCATTTAGTCTTTTTCTCTTCCTGTGGGGTAGGAAATAATGTAACCATATCTGTTATGGTTTACAGAAAAAAAAAAAGTACCTGGGCTATGAAAAGACCTGTCTGTAGGTTATGCATAAGAGATGTTGTGTATCAGTCTTATAATACAACCTTCAACTTTTCAAAGACCTTTGAAAACTTATACCATAGTTCCTGTATGTTGTTTTATGAGGATAGGTCAAAATTTTATTGATATATTCATTTGACCTCTAAACCAGCAGTGTTCAATGGATATAATGTATGTCACAAAATGCATGCTGCATATTTAATTTTAAATTTTCTAGCAGCTGTGTTTTTAAAAAGTAAGAAGAAACAGGCTGAATTAATTTTAATATATTTTATTGAACCCAATATATGCAAAATATTATTCCAAAGTGTAATCAATACATTACGTATTCGTATTCCTTTTTCATACTAAGCATTCTAAATTCAGTGTGTATTTTATACTGAGTATACATCTCAACTTAGAGTAGCCACATTTTACCTGCTAAAGCTAGTGGCTACTCATTGGATAGCACAGCTCTGGAGAGTAGTTGAATAAATTTGATGAGGTTCATGCAAATTGCGGTTAAAAAAAAAACAAAAAAAAAAAAACAAAAATAAAACCTGTGCTTTGAATATAGGCTTTGTGAGAAGAACATGAATGATAGAGGTTTGGGCATCTGTGGCCACATGTGTGGTGCTGTACCTTCTCTGACCCCTTAAAGGTGACTGGGGAGCCACAGAGGACCTGCTGCATGGAGATGTCAAATCCTACTGAGCAGTCTGGATATCTGTGACTTGCTCGGAGTGGCTTCAGGGACTGGTGGGATATAGTATTCATGTGGACACTCCCTCTAGAGAGAGGCCAGGGATTCTGAGAGATGCCCCACTTTTTTTCATCCTGTTTGATAGTACTCTCCAGCCAGGTGAGACTGAAATCATGCAGCAAACAATGTAATGATCATCTGCTTTGGGGTTCTTACATCAGAATAACTGAGTGTTGTATTGTCATGAGCAGGCAAGAAAGGTTAGAGCTGCATGTTGTGCAAGCAGAGTCTGTCAGAAGGAAAGGGAACTGCCACCTGTCCTAGAAATGAGGCGCAGCATGGTGGGGATGAAAGAATGCTGGAGAGAGAAGCAAGAAACCCGGGTTCTAACTTGGCTTCTACAGATTAACTAGTTCGGTGACATGTGTAAGCCAGTTTACTCTTAGAGGCCCCAGTTCCTTCATCTACAGACTAGCAGGGCCTTAACAATCCTTAAGGCTCTTTAAATATCCTATGCAATCTAATACAACTTACAGCTATAAGAGATCATAGGTAATATTTTCTCAACAATAATACTCATAACTATACAGTACCTTTTGGCCTTTGTATCTTTTTTCATCTTTTTTTCTAAAATGTATTCTAAGTTATATTTCCCCCAAATCTAATATTTATTTTTAAAGATATATTTTTCTTTTTGTAGTGCAGGCATTTCTTATAGACTCCTCAAAAAATACTTTGCCTTTTCCCAAAAGTATTTAAGCTGTGCATTAGATGCTTTTAAGGCATCTGACTTCTAGTTATATGATCTTAATCACTATGCAAATATTTATGGGAGATGTTTTATTTTCCTGGATAGATGTTTTCTTTGCCTGGATTACTTTAATTTTCTCATAGCAATAACTATGAGAAAGATAAGTTATCATATACATTTTTTTTCCAGCAACTAAGGTCTAGAGTAGTGAAGCAACTAGTTCAAGGCCCCAGACTTCATAAGGGAGAAGACAGGGAAATAAGAAGTGACAATGCTTAGCAGTAGATGGTGAGCCTGGGGGCTGCAAGAAGTAATGTAATTGTCCAGATTTTCATTTTTGAACAGAATAACTGATTTAGAGCCACGCTTCAGAACTCTGAGCTCCAACTCTAGTGAAGCTTTCTCTTTTTTGTCTTTATTTCCCCCTGATAGAAACAGCACCAAAGGAGATTCAGAAAAAAATGTCGCTTGAATTATACTTAAAATATTAAAAAATTAAATAACTGATCTTAAATTATATAATTATGACAGTGATAGCAAAGATACAATAGCTTTATATTAAATTATTCTTTTACACTAGCATCATGTGCTATAGAGAAGACTCTTTTCTCATTCATTCTTTTACAATGTGTTCAGCAAGTATTCATAGATTAAAGATTTATTTTCTAACTTTGGGGGTGGGAGAATCCTGGTTTTAGTTATACTGAGGTGAAGAAAACAAATAAAAAAACCAGCTCAAAAGTAAATGTATAGGCAATCCCATTGTTTGTTGTTGCAGTATAAAACAATTGTCTTCACATTTTTTTTGATTTTATTAATGTAGTTTATACAATATGCAGTCTTGATATATAGTTATTTTTAGGATTAAAAAAAGGATAGCATTGGTACTCAAATAATACCTCCTCTTGTTTGACAAGTTTACAAAATGTAATCGTATGATGCCATCATTATCCAGATTGATTTTTAACAGATTTTATTATTTGTGAGCACTTTCATTATCCTTTGAGATCAAGCTAGTGGCTGACAGTTGTAATGGATAAACCTGACTCATGGGCATTGTCCTTGGCACACTGTATGCACTCACAGTGCAGCCCTCTGTTCCAGACACTGGGCTCAGCTAGGAGATGGACAAGCCAAGGTTCTGCTTCCACAGGAGCTCCTGGTCTGGTGAACAGGAGAAACATTCAATGGCTTGGGGTCATAAATTTTACTTGCAGCTGTGCCTTATGGTGAGTCCATAGTTTATGTCTGAAAATAGCAATTCCACCTGTCTCTAGCTGCTACATTCCACTGTGGGGTGTTTGCTACTTTTATTGCTAAAAAGACTGCAATAATCTCATGACATGTGTAGCCAGCTTTATTAATTCTAAAACCATCCATACCTCCAAAATCTTAAAAGGCAAATAGAAAATAATTTGCAATTTTGGAATGTCATAAAATTTATGATTGCTTAAAAATTTTCTTTGAGTGTGAATAATGAGTGGGAATTTAATTTAAAAGCTATGATTATCAGTGAAAGAGAAAGTGAGATCAGCATCTCTTTAAAATACAAAATGCTAAAATAAAATTCACTACAGCAGTATACGATCTGCATACTACAAAATTGTTTTGATTTTCCACATTTCAGTGAATTACAGTAGTTTATAAATAGCTGCAAAAGTAACTTTTCTCCTATATCTAATAGAATCACTTACTTAAAGGCTGGTGTCTATGCCATTTGTTCATTCATTCATTCAGTATCAGTAAATATTTACCAGTTACCTACTGTGTGCTGTGCAGTGGAGGGTTATCAGCAAACAAAAGAAAGCTCTTTGTAGAGCTTCAATTCTTGATTATTTTTTGGAGAGGTGCAAAATAAACACATATATAATATATATAATATGTCAGGTGGTCATAAGTGTCGATAGAGAAAAATAAAAGAGGAATAGAGAATAGTGGAGCGTGTATGTGGGAGGGGAGTGTGCTTCAGTAAAGGGATGTTTTAGAAGGCATCTCTGATGCGGTGACATAAACACTTTTACTCAGGAGGATCTCTCTGAGTCCCTCTCTGCCCTTGGCTGAAAAGTCACTCCAATTTCTGCATGCTTTGCTGATAGAGCTCACAAACTTCCTTCTTTGTCTTGATTCACTCTACTTCATCACTCATGGATTTATCATGAGAGCTTGTTTCTACAAATCTTCTATTTTTTGCCTAATGTTTCTCACCTAATAATTTAGTCTCAGATTTTTCAGGCTTTGATGACTTTGTGTCTAAACTAGCTCTTTGAACTTTAAGTCAATTAATTGGGTTTATCGTTAATTCTTCTCTTTCATTATCTCCTTCCATTTATTTCTTACCCTTCCTTTCCTTTCTTTCCTTCCTTCCTTCCCCCTTCCTTCCTTCCCTTCCACCTTCCTTCCTTCCTTTCCCTCCCTCCACCTCCTTTCCCTTTCCATTCCATTCATTCGTTCTTCTTCTCTCTCTCTCTTCCTTCCTTCTTCCTTCCTTCCTTCCTTCCTTCTTCCTTCCTTCCTTCCTTCCTTCCTTCTTCCTTCCTTCCTTCCTTCCTCACTTTCTTTCTCTTTCTCTCTCTCTCTCTCTCTCTCTCTCTCTCTCCCCCCATCTCTCTCAAATGAGGTCTCATTCTGTCTCCTAGGCTGGAGTGCAGTGATGCAATCATAGCTCACTGCAGCCTTGAACTCCTGGCCTCAAGCAATCCTCCTGCCTCAGCCTCCAGGGTCACTGGGATTATGGGCATGACAGGTGTGAGCCACCATGACCAGTGTGTTTTACCAAATGTTTTATTTTAAGCCTTTTAGGACCAGCTCGTCTAAGTTAAAGATTTTAAAAGAGGGATAAAAATTCCGACTTCAAGCTTTTCTTTCCTCTGCCTAGCAATTTCTGAGTGTGGATGTAGCCATTCATGTATGAAATATTTTCCTATTTCCCTCTAAAAAGACGCCGTTACTCTCAAATTCTTTGTCCAGTCTCTCATTCTAGTGCAGCTTGGCAGCAGACCTATGATGAGAGACTGTTCTGGAAGAAGTACCATTGACTTATTGTAGAGTATTTACATTTTGTTAGGCCACAGTGGCATAAGAAATAATATGGGTTTAATATTTTCATATTTACTCCTTGACCTGAAGGGAAGAATGAGAGCTCTTTTTCATGTTATTTATCCCATAATATTGTGACTTTTAAATCAGAAGTAGCCAGTGATATTAGAAAGAGATGATAGGGTTTTTATCCTGGGAAAGAAATAAAAAAACAATTTGGAGTTTTATTCTTTGCATTGAGTCAAAAAGAGTAGAAAGCAGGTATTCAAAGGTCATCAACACCTAATATAATAGGCTAAAAAAGCAATTTAAAAAAATATAAATGAATAAGTGCCATTCTCTTTCGTGTATTAGAATGAAATTGTCCCATGCTAGTAAAGAAATAACAAAGGAAAAATGCTTTAAAACATTGCTGTGACGGGGGAAAACTAAAGCATTTCTATTTATAACTTGTACAAAGTCCCACATAAAAATAGCTCCAACTAACAGATTTGCTCATATCTGGAATACAAAGTTGTTGCTGCCAGTGATTTGAGGAATTCTAATAAGAGGAACAACAGCATTGGTAAATATGGAAAATATATCATCTTTTCTTTTCCCTCAGTTTTCATATGCAGAGAAAATTATGGTTAGTGAAACAGTTCTGGGTGCTGTATTTTACCTCTTGTTATTTTCTAGCCTGTTGATCTCTTTTCTTTTAGGGAAAATGATACGTTTTCACCCTTTAATCCTACTCTATGAGGTGGATATATTATTGATAATTTTATCTCTGTTACTGAAATATTTGTCAGGCTAATAGATTTAATATTTTATTCTTCTACAGACTAATTTTGTGTGATTGATGTGACAGCAAACATATTAAAGAACCTCAAGTTAATGAAACCATTCTTTCTGTTATTTTCAGCGAAGTTTCTTGGGCTATGCCAGTTTTAAAGTGGGAGAGCTACTGAAGTCAAAGGAGCAGTTGCTGGCCCTGAGCCTGAGGTGGGTCTCTTTGTAGAAACACTGTTAAAGTTAATAACAAGCGGTATTTGTTGATGGCCAGTGTGTTTGAAAGTCACAATTCTTGCAGATGTTAGATGTCAGCTCTCAAATAGCTAATGTTCTCCACTGCAACAAGTTATAGTGAAACAGCAATTATTCAAATTCACACTGAAGTTCATGTTTCAGGTTGTGAAGTGTTGTTAGCCTTTGTAAGAAAAAACAATATTACATTATCATTAAAGTGATGAAATTCTTTGAAAGTAAGAAAGTAGGTATAAATTATGATCACATTATTAAATATTTTTTCTCTTATCGAAATGTTACTTTTTAATCAAATAACTTTCCATATTTGAAATATGTTAGAGGCAGTATCATAGTTTTATGATAATAGAGAGTAAGCTGATTATTCTTTTCTCAGCCTATGTTGGTGCTATACTATTAAACATAAACCACTTAAACCACTTATCAGTTAAAACACATTCTTGACACAGACAATAGATCATAGCTAATTCTGAGTACAGTTTGCTTTGAAATAGGAGATGAGACAACAGTCTTTAGGAAGTCACACTATTTTAATTACTAAGAAGAGCGTTAAATAAAATAAACTTTTCTTTTTAAATTCAAAGTAAATTTGAAAACACATAAATTTTTGAAACAATTGTTTTCTAACAGTATAGTAACTTTCATAATTATGCATACATTGGGAATACTGCCTTGCACTATTTTTATGGTACAAATGAATACAACAATTGCATAGAACACCATTTGTAAATGTTAAGACTCTCTTATTTTGATGAAACATGGAGACCACTTTCAAGGAGCTGGACAATGTCTTAAGTTTGTTTGTTCCCTTCCACCAAGGACCCACTTGTAACCAACAATTTATTTCGATAAAGATGTGATGACTTATGCTAGCATCTCTACTCCACAATTTGTCTTTTTCTGATTTTTTTTCTAATCCTTACAGCTCCTCATTTTGATTTGATAATATAATTTAAATATAATTTAAACTATGTAATACTTCAAGCAGAGAAATGAGTTGTGGATTCTAATGAGGCTGCCGTCTGCTCTAGCTTTCTTTAGGTTATGTCTCTTAAACATCTGGTGTTGGTGTTGGTGTTATATTTTGTATGGGAAAACATATTAAAATCTTTATGGTTTTATGATGCTATTACCAATACAATTTTGCTGCTGTTATTGTTTTCAGTTTGAAGTATAAAGGGTCAGCTAAAAAGGCTGGTTATCAGTGTCACAGATAACCTAAAAAATATCATTCTAGACTGACTGTTGAATCTGACCCATATACCCCTGGATTCATAACAGAAGATATCAAACATTGAGCTGTCTTAGGACTCCAAGCAGTTCACATGTTTTCTAGATCAGATGCATACCATGTTCTTCTTCATCTTACTGACTCACAAGCCCCAGTATTCATTATGACATAACAGTCATTAACATCAGAAGCATACTACACAGTAGTGCAACATTTAGACATTGGTTTGAAACAGAATCAGGGGACCAGAAGTTCTTAGTAAAATGAAAATTAGTGAACACACAGTACCTTAGAGAGAGAACAAGCACCAAAGGGTCAGTTTTAGAGTATTACCCTTGAAAGAGAAAATAAATACATAAATTTCATATTTAGATGGAAGCAAGACAAATTTCTTCACTTTTTATTTTAATACCCCTGATCCTAGTCATTTGATCTTGATTATATAAAACAAATTCAACAACGAAGAATTGACTTTTCTAAAAAAAATGTAATGTTAGAAAACCAATTCTGAAAGGGCTAGGTTATTATTTTTCCCAGTTTTGTGCTTTGCCAAATTTGTGGTTTTCTCTCCCTATGAACCAGACAGATTATAGATTTATCATAGCCTCTTGATTTCTGGTAGATGGCTTTTTAAAAAAATTCTGATGTAATTTATTTTCTTTCCACTGATTCTGTCTCTTAAGTATTGAGTTAGAAGAGCCTTAGGTCAGCCTTAAGAAGCATTTTTGTTTTGTTTCGGTTTTTAAAATGTTCCTTTGCACAGATTATTTCTGACTTTTATTTTATAGTCATTAATTTTAAAACAGTAAAATTCTCCGATTTCTGTAAAACAAATTCACAGAAGTAACAGCATTCTTTGATAATGAATAAAGTTCCTTTTCTTCATGATTAATTTTAGCTTCCCCAAATCTTACAGTTGTGCTTGTATTCACTATTTCTTTGGGGGCTTCTTATGTGATAATTCAGATTCTAAAACTTTCAAACTAATTCCACAGAGCACTGTGATTTAATATAGCTTCCATGTCATATGTGCTTTGAACTGGAGATCAAGGGCAGGGGATATATTGCTTTTATTTTTTTTCTGCAGGAAACTTAAAGGAACAAGACATGTGCATCTAGTTTATAGATTTAGACTAAAATTTAATAAAATATGATATTGTGTATTTTTTAAGATATAGAGTAAAATTCGTCTATTTGTATTGGGGAAAATGCCTCTGATGTATAGAATGCTTTCTATTCATATGTCACCTTTAGTTAAACGCAGAATTTACTATGTTTTTGAGTGTTCTAGCATCCCAAATGGACTTGGGTTCTCTTTAGTAATATCATCTATATCTTTATATTACATCCACTCAGTTTCACTACTGTGCATTTAGTAGTTCCTGTCTCCTCTTACTTCTTTTTTATCTCAATTATATTTTCTGGTTTTGTTTTCTAATTCATTGCTGTGTAGTCCTGACTTCTAGACTTGTAAATAAAGTAGAGTTTCTGTATGGAGGATTATAATTATAGCTGTGAAAGACGCTTGATGATATTATAAGAATGATAACAAGGATGACAACAACAAACCATGTGCTTTGTGCTTTGATAATTATATTAGAGATATCTCATTGACCCTTATCAAATGAGATGCTATTCTTAATTTCCATTTCATAAATCAAGAAACTGAGGTATAGAAAGTAGTTAAGTAATTTGTGTAAAGTTATAATGCTCTTAAATGGGAAAGGCAGGGTATGAAACCACACATTTCTAATTGCAAAACCCATGATTTTAATGACCGACATTTTGTCTCTTTCAACAAAAGAGAAAACAGAGAACTAGTTGAAATTCATATCACACGTCACATAACTTAATAATGGCAGAGCAAAGCAAGGACTGAGGCCCAGAATCAGTTTTTCATGGTTTCTTCCATGTTTGACTTCACCACCGTGCCTGGGCTTACAGAAGGTGATGCCTAAAAGAGTGGTCCTATGCCAGGCTAGGAATGTTAATCATGATGGAAAAGTGCGAAAGGACCTGCTAGTTTAAGGGGGGATTGAAGGCTGAGGGAAACCTATGGAATGTGTTCTTGTCCCAGAACCATGACTGTATCCTGATCTCGATCTGGTTTGTTGCCGAAACACCTGACAATCCTTTGCTCTACCAACCTGACATAATTTTGGGGGGACTAGACAAGTAGAACTTTGGAACATGGTAATAATGTCTTATGAGTTGATGAATATAAAAGTTAAATATAAAATAATATAAAAGTTGTTTCTCTCTGTGGAAATGATACTAGCAGTCAGGAAAAAAATTACATTGATCTTAAAGTATTTAAACAACCACAGATGCAAAACAACAACTACAAAGGTAAAATTTGTTTCCTAGGAAATTTATCTCATGGAAGTGGGGACAGAAGCAAGTGTTCCAGCCTTGTCATGCCTTTGTTGTGTGACTCCCCACAGTTTAGATTTCACTCAGTGCTCATTCATTCAGCAAACATTTACTAAGAATGTTTTATATTCTAAGTACAGGGATAGAGTTAATATTTTCCCATTGATGTTACCAATTATGTGTTTAATGAAAAAAAATCTCATTATTTACTGAGCATCTGCTAGCATGCAAGGAATATGTGAGGTACTTTTCATGCATTATCTTATTTAATCCATGTGGCATTATCATCTGTCTTATAGCAACTTGTCTAAAATTCTACAGCTGCTGACTGTACAAGTGGGATTAGAATTCAGTTTGGTCTGACTCCAGAGGCTATTCTACTTTTATTTTACTACCTAGTAGGAAGCTCAAGATCTAACAGAACATTTTCTTCCTTCTCTATTTTAAATTCTATTGTTCAATGGGTTTTAGGAATCTCAATTAATTTTTACTAATGTTTTATATTAAAATTCAATTTTATCTGCCTACAACATAGTAGAGGTTTAATAATTATTTGTTGGAGTTTCAATTCATGATGATTACTTCCTTATACTTTTATGGATGCTAAATATAATGCTAGCACCAAGACCTCATTTCTGGGTGTAATTCATCTAAATTGGTGAATATTATGCAGTATAAGCATTAGAGTATATCTGAGACAAGCAAATTTCAGAGTAATAGTGAAAGTTGTAATCTGCTTTAAAAGCTGAAAATCTTAGAATCTACATTTATTTCAGTACAGGGCACTTTACCTTGTCACAGAAACTTTCAGTTCATCTTAATAAGGAGTTTATTATTTCTTTTGTAACCTTCTACATGTCACCACACCCCTACCCCACCAATTAAACAAATTTTATATCATTTTATCAGGGTGAATATGATAAAAATTTTTCTTGAATAGAGATGTGCAAGTATTTATTCATACAAAGGGAATATGATTTTCATTTATTACTTCTACCACATTTACAGAAGTGCTTTTTATGGAACAAATAACATAAAACACTGATGATCTTAAATGGATATATAATTACATTTTATAATATATAGATGTATGCAAGATGCTATGAAAGGAAAACATTTAACTTCTACTGTTTTTTAAATTTCTCCTATTTTTATATTATTTATGTGTATACATATGCATGCCTAGGTACGTGTATTATAGATTATGTGGATGAATATGTGTTTGGGCATCTATATCATTTTAGAACATTTTGCTTCCTCACAAACTATGAATATTTATTTCCTATTTTTGTCAAATGTTTATGCCTAGAGATGTAAGATCCAAATTGTGAGGTTTTTAAGTTTTTATTTTTTGGCATTTTGCTTAATTAGCCTCTTTAAAGACACACACATGAACAGATACAAAGTTCAGTTTTGTAGTTTCTGTACATAAAAGAATAACAACAGCAACAACAACAAAAAACTCCACGTAATCTTCCAAAGACATGTTCTTAATTTGAGAGCTAGAAGTAGCGATAAGGAGAGGCTCCATTGTCTTCTATACAAGCATAGTCAGAGTTATAGAAAGATAAAATTGCTAGTAGCACCTCTCAGGTTGGGAGGCCAGGCATGTTTTACAGACCACAGGGCAGTGGATTGAAATAAGTTTGTTGCTGGAATCCTGTAAGTTGGTGTGAACCCCCGCAGTGACCTGAAAACAACCCTGGCCATAGATAGACAATAGGGTTTTAAATAACAAATTTTGTTTTCTTTTCAAATGAAATTAAACAGTCTTAGACTTTTGATTTTCTATTCCTACACTTTTTTTTTTTTGCATACAAATAAAGTTTATGTATGTCTTCTTACTTTAAGCATGGAATCTATTTCTTAAATTGTGTGTATGATGAATACTTCTATAATGGCATTTTTTCTTATCAATATCTACTTAAACTTCAGAGATGTCTTTAAAAAATTATATCCAAGCCCCTTAACAGTCACATGTATTTGGCATAAATTTCTTTCTCTTTTAATGGTCTTCCAGCTTTTTGGGGGGTGGGGGAGGTACCAGAAACTAAGATTCTAATGGTCTCCACGACAGTAAGAGTTTTCCACGTCTAAAATATTTTGTATATTAAATAAGGTCAATAGAAAGTGATTGTAGCCAATAGCCCCTCTTTGGAAGAGAGTAGCACATTTGTGATTAACTATAAAACAGAATAGTGTTAGACTTTGTTGAAAGCATGGATGGAAAAATTAGAGGAAGAGGATGGCACATAAGTAGCTCCGTTTGTATTTTGTGTAGAAAAAAAAAAACCTAAAAACTTACGTCATAAGACCTAAAAGTAATGCATCAAAACACTACATTTTTTTTTTTTCTTTGAAAGTGAACAAGGCCAGATGTGGTAGCTCACACCAGTAACTCCAGCACTTTGGAAGGCGAAGGTGGGAGGATCCCTTTAGCTCAGTGGTTTGCAACTGTAACACGCCAAAACCCCATTTCTACAAAAACTACAAAAATTAGCTGGGTGTGATGGCGCATGCCTGTGGTCCCAGCTATGTGAGAGACTGTGGTGGGAGGATCCCTTTTTGAGCCCAGGAGGATGAGAGGGTGAGGCTGCAGTGAGCCATGATCATACCACTGCACTCCAGCTTAGGGGATAGGAGCAAGACTCTATCTCCCCCCACCAAAAAATAAATAAATAAATAACAAGCAGGAAAACATGTGAGTCAACAGCAAATGTGCACTAATGAGTCCAGGCACACACATCTGAGCAAGCCTCATTTAGCTTTTGGCATGATTCTAATTAAGGTGACAGGAAGTTCCTCCATGACAGCTCTGACACTGACTTGGACCTCATAAAAATGTAGAGAGAGATAAATAACACTTTTTGGAGTTTATGATGGGTTAAGAATTTCAGATGTTTTATCATATTTAATCTTCTATTCGCCTCAATATTCTAAAAGATGGCCTAAAAATGGTTTTAGTTCTGCTTCACAAATAAGTAAACTGAGGAACAGCAGTCTGACTTCTTAAGGTTGCACAGCTGAGAAGGAATGGAGATTATTGAGAAGAAGTGTTCTTGATATCAAGTATTTTTCAGAGAATATGAATTTTGCTTAAAATCATTTTGCTTAGGATCAAATTATTATTATTATCTTTTTTTTTTTGAGACAGAGTCTCACTCTGTCACCAAGGCTGGAGTTCAGTGGTGCAATCTCTGTTCACTGCAACCTCCGCATCCCAGGTTCAAGCAATTCTCTGCCTCGACCTCCACAGTAGCTGGGATTACAGGTGCCCTCCACCATGCCTGGCTAATTTTTGTGTTTTTAGTAGAGACAGGGTTCACCATCTTGGCCAGGCTTGTCTTGAACTCCTGACCTCGTGATCTACCTGCCTCGGCCTCCCAAAGTGCTGGGATTACAGGCATGAGCCACCGCACTTGGCCAGATCAAATTATTTTAGAGACCAGAAGAGACTTTGAACCTGGCCCTTCACCTTCTTCTTGGACCCCTTTCATGACAGGAGACTGAAACTCAGAATTTTTCCTCCCATTTTCAGACAGGTCTAGTGTTAGAAAAGTATTTCTATTGTATCTCAAGTTTTATCTCTTTACTACAGTCCCAACTCTTCTTTGTGGAGTTAAGTAGAACAAGCTTCATGCTCTTTTCTACAACTACATTTGAAAGCAGCTCTTTTGTCCAACTCTAAATCTTCTTTCCTGTTTTTTTTTCCCCCCTTAGGAAGGTATATGAGGTAGTAGAAATAGGACTTTCATACCAGACTTGGGTGCAAGTCCAAGCTTGGTCACCACCTGCATCCCCCAGGCATGTCTCTTTAACATCTATTAATGGAAGCAGTAATAACTCCCTTCCAGGGTGGTTCTGGGCAATTAATAAATGCAGTGAAGTTCCAAACATTGCCTTGCATTAGAGAAAAACTCTATAAATATTGTTTCCCTTTATTCTTGCATGAAACTTACTAAGTCCCTCAGCCATACCTTAGTTTTTTGCTTAGAATGTGACAGCCACCTTCTCTAAACTTAGTGTGTTAGGCCGCTTTTGCATTGCTATAAAGAAATACTTCAGGCTGGGCGATTTATAAAGAAAAGAGGTTTAATTGGCTCATGGTTTTGCAGACTGTGTAGGAAGCATGATACCAGCATTTGCTCAGTCTCTAGTGAGGCCTCAGGAAACTGTTACTTATGGCAAAAGGTGAAGTTGGAGCAGGGGTCTCACGTGGCAAGAGTGAGAACAAGCGAGGTGGGGGAGGTGCCACACATTTGAATCAACCAGATCTTGCAAGAACTCACTCATTATCTCTAGGATGGCACTAAGCCATGAGGAATTTGCCCCCATGACTCCAACACCTCCCACTGGGCCCTGCCTCTAACAGTGGAGATTACATCTCAACATGAGATTTGGAGAGGACATCCAAACTATGTTTCTTAGTCAGTGGGAGAGAGGGGTTGACTTAACCCTTGATCTGGATATAACATTTCTATTATCCAAGGAAGAGGTGCTTACCTGAAACTTAAATTCTGGCTTTAATCACTCTGGTATCATATGGCTTATTGCCAGGTAGCAGCTACCAGCAAAAGAAATATGGACAGCAGTTTGGTTGAATCAGGCAATGTGCCGGAGTTGGGAGAAAAATACTTATTTAAACTAAAAACTTTAGCAATAAAAGATTGAAATCAGGACAGAAATTCGTAAGTGTAACACAGAGTTTTGCTTTTAGAGGTTACTGATTCATTTTATTGCTGAATATATACAAAACTGTTTAGAGAAGTAAATTCAAGTGACATTTCTTGGGGTTGAACTGTGAGAATGAAGAGTGACATCAAACACAGAAGCAGGAACATCTTATAAAACTGATTATTTTATGTTAACTATGTTAAAGGCCTTTAGGGACACAATTGTCTGAAATTTTTAAAAGCCTCTAACATGAGCCATTTTGTAATGACTTAAAATTCCATCGATAGAACTTGGGGAGAATGCAAAGCATGCAAAGCATGCAAACGTGAGATTAGGACAGTAAAGAGGTAGAAAAAGCGGATGACTTAGAGACATATCTGTGCCCAAATCCTGGCTCTTCTGTTGCCTATCAGTATGGTTGATTGTTCTGAGACTCAGTTATCTTATCTGTGAAATGGGGATGCTAGTGTTGCCTACCTCATGGGGTTCTCCGTGAGGATCACACAAGTTACTAATGTGAAATGCTTACAACAGTGTCTGACACATAAGTTCTTGATAAATGTTAGCTATTATTTTTATTTTCGGTTGATTAGCTTCTCTAGTGCCGGTTTTTGTTTTCCAAGAGAGGATAAGATACATTGTACACAAACTGTTGGAGATGGTATCTAATGCAAAGCAGATACTCATTATACTACCTACTATTTAAATTATTATCATCAGTACTTTCATTTCACATTTCATTCAACTAGACTGTTTTTCATTATAATTTAAGTGGCTCTGCAGTTATATATTCTTTATTTCTCTTTATGTTCCTAATCCATTTAAACAAAGCTGTAGGTATGACCATGGAAACCAATTAGCACTTTCTTAGTTTGCATTATTCAAAAGGTGTTGGATTTGTCAGATTGCAAATTGGTTTAGAGTTCTCAGTCACTGAAGGGACAACACATACCAGAGTACACTTCAATAGCTCCTCAATTTGTATAGAAAAGCCTGAAACCTTTCCTTTTTTAAAATGCAAGTCACGTAAAGTTGATATCTGTACACAAAGACCTACCTGCTTAAGAAGTTTGAGAGCTAATTTAGCTTTGAAGATAATTTGTAGGAATGATTAGGCCTGAAAGGAATTATATTTGACCTGAAAATTTTGTATTGGATTTGCCCATATTTACCAAAGTCAGTTTCATTATTATCACTGTGTTTCTGCTTCACTGGACACATTTATATCTGCTTTTTCCAGGGTTGTTTTGTAACACCGTTATCCCTTCGGTTATTAATACATGTTTTTTGAATAAAGGAATTCTGTGGCCAAATAAGTTTAAAAGTCCTCAAAAAAAAAAAAAAAAAGAAAAAGGGAAAGTGAATTTTCTTCCTGTAGGACATCTCAGAGCCTTTAGTAGCCTTTCAAGGCCCTTGAAGATTCTCAGAGGACACGTGTCGCCTGCAGCTTTGCTTAAATTAATTTGAATGCGGCTGGGCGCGGTGGCTTACCCTGTAATCCCAGCACTTCGGGAAGCTGAGGCAGGTGGATCACGAGGTCAGGAGATCCAGACCATCCTGGTCTCGATTAACACGATGAAACCCCGTCTCTCTAAAAAAAAAATACAAAAAAATTAGCCAGGCGTGGTGGCGGGCGCCTGTAGTCCCAGCTACTTGGGAGGCCGAGGCAGGAGAATGACGTGAACCCGGGAGGTGGAGCTTGCAGTGAGCCCAGATCGCGCCACTGCACTCCAGCCTGGGTGACAGAGCGAGACTCCATCTCAAAAAAAAAAAAAAAAAAAATTAATTTGAATGCAAGAAGCTTTCGTCAAGGAATACTTATCAACAGTTTGTTAGACACTATGTTCCAGGAAACACAGTCATGTTATTTAGAAAATACTGATTTAGAAGAACAACAAAAATGTATTTTTCAAAGAAATGTGTGAGTGATTGTCTATGTGTATTTGTATATTTTCTACCATAAGCATATTCTCTAACACACACATCTGTAGGCAGGCATGTGGTCCTCACCCAAATAAACAGTCACGCCCCGTTTCCCCACACATCATGCTCCCATCCACATGCCGGTGCCACAGCCCCATCCACAGTCATTGACACACCTGTGGCATCTTATACTCATGCCCATGCAGGAGTTTGTAATATTTGTACAAGAAGTATGGGGAAAAGTGGCAAAATACTCAATGTTTCTTTGATGTTCATTGACAGATTATTTTTAAGCTTGCATAAGTGAACACATATTTTTGTAATCATCTAATATTTTACCTACCCCAAACTGAATTTAGCTCTTCTGCTGAAAGCTCTGACTTTTGTTTGTTTGTTTCTTTCTTTGTTTTCAGGTTAAACTAAGACCCATCCTATATTCAGGTACCCTAAATGTAGCCCAGACTAGACATCCCTGTATCATTTTCAACTTATCCTTTCTAAAATTCTTATCTGGTAATGTTCTTTTCTTTCTTGAAACTTTATATGTCCTCTTTCCCTTCCCCACACCACTCCTCTCTCCTCTGTGAGCATGAACATGGAACATCTGTACATCTGCTCAGCCCAGGTATGCAAGGTGCTTCATCCACAGCCTGGCATAAGTCTACTTTTCAGTTTCATCTCTAACCACCCACATTAATCTTGATCCTGACCACCTCTTCTTACCTCATTTATAGTGGCTTATGGGTACTTAACATTTTCTAAAGGTGAAATCAGAGTTCCTGTATTTCTCTGAGATCCCTATTCACATGCTCTTTGAGCTCAGTTTCAACTTCATCCAGCAAGAGAGCACACTTTTGTATGTGCCGATGGTGCACCTTAGATTGTTCCCCACCCTATGTCTACTTTTTCCCCACCATTTTTTGATATCCCTTGCCCAGGGAAGATATCCACCTGGTATTCTCCAAGTTTACTTGTACTAAGAATTGAGAGGTAATAGTCTCCAGGCATGTCAGTGAGAAGGTCTAGTCACCATCCCCTACCACAGCTAACCATTGGCCTCTCAATTTCCTATGACCAATGAGCGTCTTTCCATCATCAGAAGCTTTAGGTGCTAGGAAAGGGATGTCAGAGCTCATCATTCCTGTTCCAGTTAAGATGCTTAATGATCATTAGAAGGTCGTCGTTTTTTAACTACTTCCAGTGAGATTTTACTTTGCATTTCTATTTATATATTTTCTTTTTACAATACACTTAGGGGTTACAAAGGTAGTTTTGATACATGGATATATTGCTTAATGGTGAAGTCTGGGCTTTTAATGTAACCATCCCCTGAATAGTATACACTGTACCAATTAAGTAATTTATCATCCTTCACCACCCTCTCCCCTTACAACCCTTTTGAATCTCCAGTATCTATTATTCCACACTCTGTGTCCATGTGTCCACATTACTTAGCTCCCAGTTATAAGTGAGAACATGTGGTATTTGATTTTCTTTTTCTGAGTTTTTTCACTTAAGATAATGGCCTCCAGTTCCATCCATGTTGCTGCAAAAGATATTGTCAGTTCTAAGTGTGAGTTGTACTGAAGGTACCATCCTAAAGCAGAGATAGGAAGTTACTTGCCTCTTGGCAATGTATTACCCTTTGTAGCATACTCTAGCTCAGAAATTTCTACCCTAAACCATTAAATGACATTCACTGTTGTCTGTTGTTCTGTGGCCTAGCATAGTTATTTCATAGTAAAACTGTGGTTAAGAGAGATTGTTTGCAATAGTGCTTCAGTAAGAGAAAGAGTTGAGTCAGGGAAAAAAATACTGTTTAATTCATGGAAGATAGGGAAACGTAGAAACCACATGGGAAATAACATGACAAGAGAGATTTTAAGAAGGCAGAAGAGAAGGATGACATCAAACAGAAAGAAATAAAAGATGTAGAATAAGACAGAAGAAGTAATAGGCAAGTTTATGTTGTTTTACTTGAATACATTTAGTACCAATATAAACAGATTGCTTTTTTTAATGCTGTGCTGCAATGGAGGATGGTCACTTTGCATCCAGCCTATAGTTTTGTGGTTGATCCACTAAGTTCCCTGATCAATGTGCTTAAGCTTAATAGAAATGCCCTGTAATCCCAGCACTTTGGGAAGCTGAGGTGGGTGGATCACCTGAGGCCAGGAGTTTGAGACCAGCCTGGCCAACATGGTGAAACCCCATATCTACTAAAAATACAAAAATTAGCTGGGCGTGGTGGCAGGCATCTGTAATCCCAGCTACTCAGGAGGCTGAGGCAGGAGAATCTCTTGAACCCAGGAAGTGGAGGTTGCAGCGAGCCAAAATCCCGCCATTGCACTCCAGCCTGGGTGACAAGAGCAAGACTCTGTCTAAAAAAAAAAAAAAAAAAAAAAAGGATATAAAAATTAGGTAATTACCTTTTTTATAACATCATCTTGGGCTGATTAGTTTATTGCATTATAGGACAGTTTTACCATCTTGCATAGAAAGTAAAGTTTTAAAATTAACAAATTATCAAATGAAAGTTTAATTGAACCTGACTGAAGTGTTACTAGGCATATATAACATTATACAAGAAAAACAAAAGACCAAATCAGCTTGTAGAGACACGCCAAATGTTACTTTTGTTTTCTGACGTTCACACATGTAAATTGGGAAGTAAACACACTTCTTTAGAGCTTAATATAAAAACGGATTGATAAAAACAAATTTAAGGTATCATAATAAACAAGGTCTAATCCTTATCTATCCATTGATGACCAGAGCAGAACACTTGAATTTTATCGTAGTTTTTAATCTTCCCTTATATTTCTCTGATGCAGTCTCTCTCAGGGAAAGGATTTAAAAGTTTAAAACCTAAACTTAGAAATGGTGTATAGTGGGGATTATTTTTCTCTTATCTAGAATCAAATTGAAGATTTTCCAGGACTCACGCAATAAATAAGAGAGATGGTCTCTAGTGGTTCTTGGGTTTGCTTGTTTGTTGGGCAGGCTGCCAGCTAACACTAAATTTTTTGGCTATTGACACTTGCCTCTAGTATCAGGAAAAATGAATTGCTTCTGTGACCAAGTGAGATATAGCTTTTAAAGCACTTTCAGGATAGGCCTGTGATTGTAACATGGAGGGAAGTTAGAGTTTCATCACTGTTACCGGGAGTTCATTACTTTGCTTAAATGTACCAGTCTATCTGGTAGTGATAATAATATCACTGAGATTACTTCAAATTGTAGTTTTATAAGCCAGATTTAAAGAAAAGGATCTCCTATACTTTAATAGAAAAATAAACAGTTTTCAAGCTATTCTTTCCTTCATGTCGTTTCTCCTTTCTCAGTACTCCCACTAGTCCTTGAGTGATGTTATCTTTCCCACTAAGTTCATTTGAAAAAATACATTGAGACAAAAATACATATAATATATGAAAGATCCAGGGAGAGGGAATGTTAAAAACAAATATTACTGGTTTTGTATTTGCTATAAAATTGTGTCATTTTCTCAGAGATTGTAATTCCTTTAAATTCTTTGAGTCCAAAAATGCTAGTCATAGATAGAAAATGATACAGCACAATTTCCTTTCAGTTTCAGGGCTAAGTGAAGAAAAAAATGAAAATACATTTTTTGGAGAATATTTTTCTTTGTTTACACCTTATAGGTCCATTCCTCAATTAGAGCTTTATGAACTTTCTACCTAATGCCTTCCCTTTAGAGAGATGGAGTCAGAATTGAAGGCTAATGATTTTCCAAATGACAGTGACAAAGAGGGTCTCCTTCTGGAGCCGATTTTAAGAATAGGATGTTGGGCAACTATGAAGTGAGAAGACAGTCTGGGAGTAGAGAGCAAGCAACATTTTATAACAGTACATGAATACCCATTCTAGGAAAGAGTTTCCCCTTCTATTTTTGAGTCAAACATGTGAGTAATCAGCATATAAAGCTGACACATGAGGTCCCAGTGCAGATTGTCGATAGCCATGTACATTACCTATAACGTCAGCTGGGACTAGAAACTAAGTCACATCACATTAGGAATTGTGTCTAAGTTCTGCCATTAGTTAGACACATCACTTCAGAAAGTCTATCTTTTTTTGTACTTCAATTATGTCATCTCTAAAATAAAAGAATTGAATTACATGTGCTTTCAATCCCTAGTGTTAGTTGCCTCATGATTTTCTCCATCTTGTAAGAGATGGGAGGAAGGAAGTAAATTTTGTGTTACTTAGAAGACATGATTAGTGAATTATATAAGGAAAAGCTTTTGGTTTTTATCGGTTAACTCCTATGTTCCTGGAAGATAGCCCTTCTAAGATCAGATTTAAAGAATAAGTCTTTAGAAACAGAGGCACTGACAGAGTTCACAGCCTCATCTGTAATTGGGACTTCTAAGAGCAGACTGTATCTCATAAGGCTGATTTGAGATTTAAAAAAAAAATAATATGTTCAAAAATTGAACTACTGCCTGGTACATAGCCGCCAATAAATATTGGTCATCATTCCTATCCTCATCATCAACTTGAGTGTCTTATAACACTGAGCCCTAAATAGCCCCTACATTCTTTGAAAATAAAGATCCAGCTCTAGGTTATTTGATGCCTAGCTGTCTGTGGTCATACACGCCACGTCCCCCATCTATGGTCAGCCTGGTCCATTGGATGATCAGTGCCAGTCTCATTGGAAATGTGGCATTAGAGGAAAAACTTGAAGGAGAAAATAACCATGCAGATATCAGTTGGGAAGTGGCAATGGTGGTGGTGGTAGCGTTTCAAACTAAAGAAATTGCTAATGCAAAGGCCCTAAAGAAGGAGTTTCCTAGGTATATTCGAGGAACAGTAAAAAGTCCAATGAGGCAAGAGTTGAGTGAGCAGTGTATGGAGGAGAGGTAAAGAAATAAGGCCAGCAGGGCACGGTGGCTCACACCTGTAATCCCAGCACTTTGAGAGGCTGAGGCAGGTCAATCACGAGGTCAGGAGTTCAAGACCAGCCTTGCCAAGATGATGAAACCCCATCTCTACTAAAACTACAAAAAAATAGCCCGGAGCAGTGACAGGTGCTTGTAATCCCAGCTACTCGGGAGGCTGAGGCAGGAGAATCACTTGAACCCAGGCAGCAGAGGTTGCAGTGAGCTGAGATTGTGCCACTACACTCCAGCCTGGGTGACAGAGTGAGACTCCATCTCAAAAAAAAAAAAAAAGAAAGAAAGAAGAAAGGGAAGGGAAGGGGGGGGGGGGAGGGGAGGGCAGGGGAAGGGGGGGAGGGGAGGGGAGAGGAAGGGAAGGGAAGGGAAGGGAAGGGAAGGGAAGGGAGGCCAAGGTGGTGATGAGTTCCAGGTGATATAGAAATGAAAGCCACTGTGCCCACTCCATCCTTTACTCTGAGTAAAACTGGGAGCCATAGTAGAGTTTTGAGCAGAAGGGTGATCTGACTTATGCTGTGTTGGGATCAGAAGACTGAAGGAAGGCAAGAGTTAAATCAGGGGGACCAGGTAGGAGGACTCTGTCTTAATTCAAGGTGGGAGTGATGGTGGTTTGCAGGGAGGTGGTAAGACATGGTCACATTCTGGATACATTTTAAAGAAAGGACAGGTAGAACATGTTACAGCATGAATAATGTGAGATTTCAGAGAAATAGAGGAGACAAAACTGAATTCAATAGTTTTGGTCTACAAATAGGATACAATAGTTTTGGGGAACAATGAAGTTGTCGCTGAATAGGGGAAACTGTGGTAAGGCAGGTTTTAAGAGAAAGATTGGGTTGCCGTGGAGTACTATGCAGCCATAAAAAGGAATGATATCATGCCCTTTGCAGGGACATGGATGGAGCTGGATACCATTATCTTTTGCAAACTAATGCAGGAAAAGAAAACCAAATACTGCATGTTTTCACAAGTGGGAACTAAATGATGAGAACACATGGACACAGTTGGGGAAACAACACACACAGGGCCTGTTGGAGGGCAGGGGGCTGGGAAGAGGGAGAGGATAAGGAAGAATAGCTTGTGGACACTGGGATTAATGCCTGTGTGATGGGATGATCTGTGCAGCAAACGCCATGGCACACATTTACCTATGTAACAAACCTTCATGTCCTGCACATGTACCCCTGAACTTAAAATAAAAGTTGGAAATTTTAAAAAAGAAAGATTGGAAGTTCAGTTTTAAACATTGCCGAGTTTAGATGAGTTAAGTTTGTAAGAATGAATTAATGAACTAATATACAAAATAATGAAAGAACCCTGGAAGTCCTAGAAAAGTATTTTAAATTATAGTCAAGAAAAGCAAATTTCTGAATAGAGGAAATAATAGAGAAAAATCATCATCGTATTTTAAAAATTCACTACTAAATGTATATTTTAGAAAGTCTCTGTCTGATGCTTTCCATGAAGTCCCATAACACACCAATTTATTAAACAATACCAGAATGGAGAGGAGAAAGTATAATAAAGATAATAATGTAATGGTTTAAATAAAAAACTTGTTGAAGTAAGAAAGAGTTATTTGACACTGCAGAAAACTGACTCTGTGAACAGAAGATAAACCCAGGCAATATTCCAGAGTTCAAATAATATACTTGAATCCTTCACTGATTCTGCTGCTTTCACCACCAGGATACCAAGAATTTTATAATAACTTACTGAATGTTTGCACACATTGTCTCATTTAAGCTTCAACATATCTCATAAGGCATTTAATATATGATTATTCCTATTGTACAGATGAGAAAAATAAGTTTAGAGGTGTTGAGCAAGTTACCCAATACGATATTACTGTTATGTTTCAGAGAAAATGAAAAAAAAAAAAAACTGGAAAGTATGAGAGAAAAAATGTATAAAGCAAGGCAACGTATATAACTGTAATTAAAGGCTTATTTTAGGGAAGATAGGCCAGATTCAGTAATCAACCATTTTAAGATAAAAATTTCTAGAGATTTACAAATACAAATCAAGTATGTTTTCTGTGTTTGAAGCAGAAGAAATAATGACCAATATTAAATCATATTCTGGCAATTTTTAAGGTTTGAGGTTTTAAGAGTGTTATGGATGAATTTTTGTGTTCCCTCCAAATTCACATATTGAGGCCCTACTTTCCAATGTAATTGTGTTTAAAGATGAGGTCTTTGGGAGGCAATTAAGTTTGGATGAGTTGATGGGTGTAAGGCCCTCATGGTGGGATTAGTGCTCTTATAAGAAGGGATACCTGAGAGCTTACTCTCTCCCTCCCATGTGAGGCCACAGCTAGAAGGCAGCAGCCATTGACAAGCCAGGAAGAGAGCCCTCGCCAGAACCAACTCTGCTGAGCTCAGACTTCCAGACTCTAACAACTATGATAACAGAAATGTCTGTTTTTTACATTTCACAGTTTTATATGGTACTTTGTTATGGTAATCCAAGTAGACTAAAATAGAGACTTATTATATTCTCATAGAGTTTGTGGAATAGACCTTTAAGGGTCTATTCCTATTAAATCAACTGTGTGTTCTTGTTGTTATCTCTAATAATTATAATTTTAAAATTATCACTGTTGCCACAGGTCTGTGGCAAGCCCCAGGCTTAGAATTTCTGTTCCACAGGATGGGGTTTTTAATGGTTATCAAGAATAACACCTACTTCAAGAGATACCAAGTGTGATTTAGAAGAAGACAAGAGGGTAAATTAATTGTGATGCTCGGAAATGCTTAGTAAGCCAGGACAAATATAGCACAACATGTCCAAACACAGGGCAACAGTTTGCGTAACCAACAGAGAACTCATTTGTCTGATTCTTATGCCTACAGAAAAGGGGATGTAATCGCTGAACAGCCGATGCTTATGAACTCCCAAAGTATAGTGTGAAGGTATTTTGTATTTAGATGCAGCTGTTGCCAGAACTACCACTTAAAATAAAGCTTTTGGTACTCTGATGGGCGCTATGGATGGAAGCTTGTCTGTCCCTCAAGGTACTGAATAATTTCCTGGTAATAATTCAGAAAGTAGGGAACTCAGTGCCAGAAACTTCAGAAGCACATCATGGATCACAACAGATCCATTGGAGATTATATGCATAACTAATAGAAGATGAAGATGCTTATAGGAAACATTTTTCTCAATGCATAAAGAACATTGCAACTCTAGACATAGAGGAGATGTATAGGAAACTCACACTGCTACACCCAACTATGAGAAGAAGCCTAAGAAAGAAATTAAAGAGAAGAGGAAAAGGTCTCCTGCTCAGAAGAAAGATCAGGTAGCTTAAAAGAAGGCAAGTGTCCTCATAGCTCAGTAGTGGGCTGTTGAGACACAAACCAAACCATTACAATTGTCTGTAAAGACTTTTAGATAAAGACAATAAACTAATTGATCAAGCAGCTAAAACAAGATCAAGAAGATAAAAAAAAATGACCACCACTTTATATTTTGTTTTTCAGAGTAAATTTTTAAAAATTAGATGCATCTTTCTAATTTCTTCTACTCTTGGATAATCCCAGCACTGCTCATGACTTGTAAGGTGGCCTTAAGACCTTCATGTAACCTCTCCGGGCCTGTTAATACAAAATGCATTGAGTGATACTGAAGGTTATTCTCTTCCCTAGGAAGTCTGATTGCAGTCAATTCGGATACAAAGAGTTCTAAGAAATTTATCTCAGAGTAAGAAAGAAAAACAGCTATATCCAGGGTTATTTTAAACAAATAAACCTTTTATGTAAAATACAAATTTCATATCAATTCTCAAAGATTTACAAAAATATATATAGCAATCCCTCTGGAATTGAAAATTTTAATTCTATGACTTTTAGTTTTTACTATCTTTCCTACTTCCTATTAGAACCTCTATCTGCCAAATACCAAAATATATTCTTTTTCTTATATGGATTCTTTTATTTAGAGATGACAAAGGCCATTTAACTACTAATGGATAACTTTTCTTATAATCAGAAATCTTGAAATAATGTTCTAAAAGTGAGCTATTCATAGAAGAAAGTAGATGGCTTTCCCATGTACTTTATGTTGAATAAATGGATGCAGGACATTTGATTTATTCCCACTGATCTCTAGAATCTATTTAACATGAATTAAAGTGGAATACTGTTTCCATGCAGCTGAGTATTTTGAACTTTGCTTTAATTACTTTTCTTCCTTTTAACAAAAAAAGTCCTGTAGGAATCTTTATTGTTCTTCATAGACTGCTTAAACTGTGAATCAGTCCCATTTTGACCTCTAAAATAATTACCAGATGATTTAGTAATGCAGAGTTAACACTACAGAGCAGAACAAGTTAAAATCAGAAAATGGAAACTTTCAGATCTTTATATTATTTTAAAATTAATGTTGCCCTCTCTGCCCTTGCATATTTTGCCTAGCTAAACTGAGTTGCTTTATTGTAGTCATAATTGTTACTCATTCCCAGGTGATTTTTCACCATGCAGAAGCCCTGTATTCCCGGGTCATCTTTCATCTGCATGGCGGATCATCCTTCTACCTCTCTGTCCACATCCTACTCTGGCTCTAGCAGCCTCTGCTCTCCAACTCTACTCCTAATATGTGAGGTCCATCCTTAGCCCCATGACCTCTCCTCAATCATTCCCCTTTGTTTACCTAGAAACTCGCCCTCTTTCCTGCAACCCTGCCAAGTGACTGCCCTTCGTACCTGGTATAGGATAGGCATCCTCCAAAAACACTTCTGGATTTCATGGCCTCAGACATGGTATATCTGAGGCCATGAGCCTCAATTCTTACGTCACCTAGAGATGTCACCTCCCCTCATTTCATGAAAATTTTTACTTGGAGTGCACTCTCAGTTCAGCATTACTCCTCCCAGACTTCTTGTGATTCAGTGGCCACAGGGGTGCCCTTTTCAGTTCAATGGCCTCTCAGGCTTTTCTCTGCCCTATTTTAGTAACCATTCTCATTGTCATCTCCTAGATCTCATCATTAATCCCAGTGCTTCGGAGTCTCAATTTTAAGCATTCTATTTTCTGACTTCTATAGCCTCTCTTTCCAGTACACTCCCTCCAGTTGCTCTTTGACTGTCCCGAGTCATTGATGTGAAGTCCTGCTCTGCCCTACACAGCCCCTCCACCACATCCACTTTTCTTATCCATCACTGAGAAATCACAAAACGATTCCCTCGCATATATCCTCAACTCCTGTGCTCCACTTTCCTGTTGCTATACTCCATGAGCAAAATATAAATTGATTAACTGATTAATTCACTAATTTAAAAATTACAACAAAAACTGTGGCTAAACCCAGTGTTTCGCATACCTATTTCACACTTGTATTTCTGTAGCTGAATGGGCTGGGGAAGCTTGACTTCCGTGCTTACAGGTTTTATTTGGTACGTGACCCCTAACTGCACAGGTACCCTCACTAATACTGTAGCTACTATGCTTCCCTGATTCATTCACTCCCACTTTCTGGGGCCACTATTTTACACCTCTGCATTCCTAAAACCTCTAAAATCTCTCTCCTCTTCCTCTGTCTCTGCTGATTTATGGTTTCTGTTGCACTGAGAAGAGGAATCTGACAATTTCCCACTCCACATTTACCAACCTATCAGCTGATTTATCTGATTTTCGTTTCACTGAGAAGAGAAATTTGACAATTTCCCATGCCACGTTTACTAGCCTACCTGCACCTTCTCCACCTTTCCTCCTGTTATTATACAAAAACTCCCACTTTGTGTCTAAAGTCAACTCCTCCTCTGTCTAGTGTTTGAGATTCTATCTCTTCTCACTTATTCGAGAACATTATTCCAGCACTTATGTCATTTTTCTTTTGCATCATGAATTATTCTCTCTGCTAGATCATGTGTGTCAGCATTAAAAAATGCCATCAAATCTCCTGTTTATCTTTCTAACTTATGTCCCATTTCTCTGGTTCTCTTTATAGCAGAACCAGAGTAAGAACTGTATCTACTTTGCCTCCCTCCTCTGATTGTCTTTTCAATCTATTTTCATCAGGTTTTCATTCCTATTACTTTAGCAGCTAAACAGCATTTGTCATGATCAGTAATGGCTCCATATTGCTAAATCCTAAGGATAATTGTCAGTGTTCCTCTTCCTTGGGATATCTGCCCAGTGGATCAATTGCTCACTCCTCAAAACCTATTCTTCCCTTGCTATCTGGGACACCAGACTTCATTTTCCTGTGGTCATTTCTTCTCTGTTTCTTTGCTGGTTGCTCCTCATCACTATCACCTCTAAATGTCAAAGTGTCCTGTACCTCAGTTTAGGATGAAAAGTCTCCTCTTCACTTTTCATTCACTTTCTTCCATCTACCATCTAGTCTTTTTTTTTTTTTTTTTGGTTGGAATCTTGCTCTGTCACCCAGACTAGAGTGCAGTGGAGCAATCTCGGCTCACTGCAACCTCCGCCTCCCAGTTTTAAGTGATTCTCGTGCCTCAGCTTCCTGAGTAGCTGTGATTACAGGCGTGTGTCACCATGCCCGGCTAAGTTTTGTATTTTTAATAGAGAGGGAGTTTCACCATGTTGACCAGGCTGGTCTCAAACTCCTGACCTCAAGTGATCCACCCACCTCAGTCTCCCAAAGTGCTGGGATTACAGGTGTGAGCCACCGCACCCAGCCTCTTCCATCTAGTCTTAAAGCTTTTAATATCATCTGTATTCTGATGATTCCTATATGCTCATGCATCACATAATGATGTTTTGGTCAATGACAGACTGCATTTATAATCAGTATTGGTTCCATAAGATTATAACACCATATTTTTCTCTATTTTTTCTATGTTGAGGTACACAAGTACTAACCATTGTGTTATAATTGCCCATAGTATTCAGTACAGTATCATGCTGTGCAGCATTGTAGCCTCTGAGCAACAGGCTATACCATATAGCCTAGGTAAGTAGCAGGCTGTATCATGTAGGTTTATGTAAGTACACGCTATGATGTTCATGCAAGGACAAAATTGCCTAATGGCATCTTTCTTAGAATATATTCTGTCATTTAGCAATGTATGACTGTTCTTATAGCTCTAGCCTTGGCCAATTCGTTGAACTCCTGACTCTAATATCCAACCACCTAATGATAACTGAACACTAAATAAGTGTCTCAAATTTAAAATCTGCTAAACTGGACTCCTTATTCCTGCCTGCTGCCCACCAGGCCCCCAAATTCTGTTTGTCCTCACCATCTCCCCAGGTAGGAAATTGCAATTCTACCCTTCCTATTGTTCAGGGCAAAATCTCTGTAGTCTCTGATTCCTCTTTCTCATATTCTCTATAGCCAGTCAGTCACAGTATCTTATTAGCTCTACCTTCAAAATAAAACTAAAATCGGACACATCTCCCCTTCCTCCTAATTTCTCCTACCTCATCTTCATGATCCTCTCTGCCCCCTACAGTTTATTTTCTATATTGCAGCCCAAGATGTGTCTAAAACTTGTCAATTCAAAATCTTCTGTTGATTATTTGACCTCACTCAAAGTGAAAGGCAAAGTTTTTACAGTGTTTTCTTCAGAGCTCTACATTATCTCACTCCACATTGCTGTGGTCAACAGAATGCTACCATGTGCCCCAAGATTCTCAGCCCCTGGTGTAGCTGCTCTACATAACACCCTCCCCTTGAGTGCAGGTGGGGCCTGTGAATATATGCTGCCTGTAATTATACACAGGTGGCTGGGATAACTATGCATATGACAGCATCTTAGCAGACTGGAGATGGAAATTCTGCTGGCCTTGAGGAAGCAAACCACCATGCTGTGAATTGCCAGTGGAGAGGGTCTTATGGCAAGAAGGGCCTTGAGACTGAGTGTTATCCTCACTTACAACCAACAGGAAAATGGGAACCTCAGTCTTAAAGCCACAAGAAAATAACTTCTACCAACAGCCTGAATTAATTAGAACGTGGATTTTTATAAGAATGCAGTCCAGCCTATATCTTGATTTCAACCTTGTTAGGCCCTGAGTAGAGGACTCTGACTGGACATTTGATTTATAGAAACTCTGAGATAATAAGTCCAGTCAGAGTTTAGGTCAGTGGATTTATGGAAATTTGTTATGCAGCAATAGAAAACTAATACATGCCCATCTGATTTGGTCTTCTAGTGCTTTCTTCCCCACCTATCTAGCTTTAGCCACATTGGCATCTTTGCTGTTTCTCAAATAGGGTAACCAGGATTCACTTCAAGGCTTTTGGATCATCTGCTTCTCTCTGGAAAAATCTTGCCCCGAGAAAGATGTATGACTCATTTCTTTACACTTCAGGTGTGTGTTCAAATGTCTTCTTATTAAAAAGCCTTTCTCGACCACTGAAAACAAAGTAGCAGCCCCAACACAGCACTCATCCGCCTTTTACCCTGCTTAATTTTTCTCCATGGCACTCTTCATGTTTTGACATATCAGATTTGTTTGCCACTAGAATATAAGTTCCATGAGGGCACAGAATTTTGTTTTGTTCTGTTACATTATTGTGCATGGATTAGTGCTTAATAGTACTAGTAAATGCTTAATAAATGTTTGTGAAATAATTAGTATTTTCTGTAATTTTGACCTTAATTTTACATCTCTATGGCTTTTTATGTATTTTAAAAATGATTTTATCATGTGTTGTCAGATTAAATGAGAATTTAAAAAATTAAAAATCACAGGATTTTATAACGGAGTAACAAACATTTAAAACAAATCATAATGCAATTAAGCATGAAAATATAGGGATTAAGAACTGCTCAGTTTCAGAGTACATGCCTCAATATGTAATTTAAAGCTCAGTGAATTTCTGGCTGCACAGGTTTGAAATACATTACACTCTAAAATTATATTCAATACTGTATAACTTTGACCTTTTAATACTAGCTTTTATTTTCGACATCTCTCTGCATTCTTTCCTACTATTAAAAAGACATAAAACCCAAAAGCATACAAACTCTCTATATATAATTCAAAATTTGAATATTAAATATTGTCACATCACTAGCATTTAATACTGATTGTTTAATAATTTAATACTCCAGTTCTCCATACCTGTTATCTATGGAATGTTTTCAGAGTGTCTAAAAGCATTTTGATTGGTTTTGTGATGTTTACAAACCATTCATGTAAAAAGTTTTTGTTGAAGAAGCAAAGAAAAAAAAAAAAAAAAAGCTTAGCTATCAAAACTGTTTCACCTGGGCTTATAAGTGTATATATTTTTTGCTTCTGAAAATTTCCACAGGAAGTCAGGTATTCCCAGTCGTCTGTCTATAACCTCCGGTAACATGTATCTTTCTTGCCACAATCATCTTCCTCTCCCAATAGTCTGTGTTTAAGAGGTGTAGCACTCTTTTCCTCTTTCTCTTACTTAAAAGTAAAAATTCAGAAAAGAAAAAAAAAAAAAGAAAAAAAAAACGAAATAAATGAACCTAACAAAAAGTCTCAGCAACAGTTTCTTTTCTGTAGGTCTAAATGTGATAATTTTAGATGATAGGTGGCCAGCTGATTTATGAGTCACTGACTTGGTAAATATATTGCACCTCCTGGATGAGAATCTAGTCTCTGATGAAATGCTTCCTACTATTCAAGTGAAATTTCTTCCTTTCCTATATGAAATTTCTAATGTCTTTAGATATTTTGAATTTATAGTGCATGGGATAAAATCCACACTTTAACATCCCAAGTAAATGTCAGAAATTAGATTTGCTTGACATGGAAGATGATAACATTTTAGTATTATGATTTCTGTATTCCCAGACTAAATGGCTGTGTGTTTTTTGTTTGTTTGTTTTGCTATTGATTTATTAGAGAAAATGGATGTGTCCTTTCTCATTTATCCCATTTTATAAATTAACATTAACATTGGACTGAATGAATGAAGTTATCCCAAAAGATTATGTACTATATGATTCAATTTACTCAATTTCATTCTCAAAAAGGAATAGCTGTTTTGATGGAAAACAGATCAATAGTGGCCAGGGGTTGGTGTGGGTGGAGTTATGAATCAAAGAGGCAGTAGGAAGGGGTTTCTTTGTGGTAATGGAAAAGTTCTGTATCTGGACTATGGATACAGACTCTGTTCATACAAGTGTTGAATTTCATAGTTAACTGTTTTAGTTTAATTTGTAAAGTTTAAGCAGAGTATTTTTTTTTCCAAATGGATATTTAATTGTTCCATTTGTTGGAACAATTTCAACCATTTGTTGAAGAGACTACTTTTAGTTTGTTCCATTGCCTGTAACTTTGTCAAAAATCAATTGGCTATATTTCATCTTGATTTTATTTGTCAATTCGTCTTTCCATTTCAAAACCAGAGTTTAATTACTCTAGATTTACAGTATATCTTAAAATCAGTTAGTTCAGTTCCTTCATTTTTTTTTTCCAATACTGTTTTGGCTGTTCTATTTTCTTTGTCTTTCCTTGTTGCTTTTCAAATCAGCTTGTTGATATCTGCAAGAAATATTACTGGAATTTTGATTGGTATTACATTAAATCTGTAGATCAATTTGAGGAGAATTGACAACTTTTAAAATTGCATCTTCCAATCCATGATCATAGTGTATGTCTATATGTATATTTATTTAGACCTTCTTTGTATTTTTTATTAGTATTTATAGTTTTCAGCATAAAGATCTTATATGTATTTTGTTATAGTCACTCCTAAACATTTTATTTGTTTTGGATCTACTGAATTTTTAAAATTTCAATTTCCAGTTGTTCGTTGCCAGATATTTGTGCATTAACCTTGTGTCCTGTGAAACCTGTGGTATCAATCTCACTTCTGTTTTCAAAATTTTTATAGTGTTATTCAGACCTGTTCCTCATATTTGTCATTCGGGTGACAGCCAAGACCTTTGTGGTGTTCTGGTTCATAGATTTTCTCAAAGTCTCTTACATACTTTTTAGTATCAGACCTTTCCATGCACAACTTTGAGCGAGCCCAGAGTTCATGAACAATATTAAGAAGTCACTTTCCGGAGCTTCTTCCTCTCCACAATCTCCTGAATACTTCCTGTTTCCTGTGGCTTCCTTTTTTGATCCTTCAGCCAGTAAGCTTGGGTTTTATTTACATACTCTTCTGTACAACTCCTCCTTCTTCTTGGGGCCATGAGAATAGAGAAAAATGAAAGGTAAAGGGAATTCACCCCACTCTCTTGGGATCACAGCTTCTCCAATCAGAGAGGAAACTTTTTGTCCTTCGTAGTTTTAGGTCCCTGTGAGCCCTAAATACTGCCATCACTGCCACTGCAAGACTACTTGAGGGCTGGGGCTTGAGAGAGTGGAGAGAGGAAAATGGATTTCCCTTCATTTTTCTGAATATTAGGAGACCACTTTCCTGCCCCTGAGTCAGAGCTAAAGGAATTCTCCTGGAGCTCTCTCTGTCTACACCAATGCGCACACTTACATTTCGAGCTGTGTCTAATCTAGGTTTGGAGAAACCAGAAGGGAAGAAATGGTAAACTCACTGCTGGTTCAGTGATATTTAAGATTATTATGGCAACAAAACAAAGATAAATAGATGGGGCCGGGCGCGGTGGCTCAAGCCTGTAATCCCAGCACTTTGGGAGGCCGAGACGGGCGGATCATGAGGTCAGGAGATCGAGACTATCCTGGCTAACACGGTGAAACCCCATCTCTACTAAAAAATACAAAAAACTAGCCGGGCGAAGTGGCGGGCGCCTGTGGTCCCAGCATCTCGGGAGGCTGAGGCAGGAGAATGGCGTAAACCCGGGAGGCGGAGCTTGCAGTGAGCTGAGATCCGGCCACTGCACTCCAGCCTGGGCGACAGAGCCAGACTCAGTCTCAAAAAAAGATAAATAGATGGGACTTAATTAAACTAAAAAAACTTCTGCACAGCAAAAGAAATAGCAGAGTAAACAGACAACCCATAGAGTGGGAGAAAATCTTTGCAATGTATATGTCTGACAAAGGACTCATATCCAGAATCCACAAGAAACTCAAACAAATCAGCAAGGAAAAAAAAAAAAAAAAAAGAAACAATCCCATCAAAAATTGGGCTAAGGACATGAATAGACAGTTCTCTAAAGAAGATGTACAAATGACTATCAAAAATATGAAAAAAATGCTCAGCATCACTAATTATCAGGGAAATGCAAATCAAAATCATAATGCAATACCACCTTACTACTGGAAGAATGGCCTGTTAATTTTAATGCAATTTTGGAATCCTGACAAGACAATTATAAGATGCCAACCTTATTTTCTCACCTTTATGATAAAATACTTCTTAATTCAAGGAGCTAATTTATGTTTTACATTTAGCATTGAAACAAATTTCCAAATATAATATATATTTTTAATAGTGTCATGAGGAAGATAAAAATTGCTTTATCTTATTTGTATTTGTATAATTCTTCGTATTTGGACAGTACCGTTTTTAGCAGTAAAGAGTAATCTACAAGCCAGTTAGTCTGAAAAACTGATGATGATCAACATTTCTATGTCATGCTCTTGAAGCTTTGTGGCCCAGGCCGTGTAAACAATATTACTCATTTCCATATACTAAAGCAAAAAAATAAAATAGTGAAAGCAGAGCTTTAAGATGAAAACTTGACATGAATGAAATGGAAGAAACAGATACTGGAGGATGGGAAGTAGGTTCTTCAGGGATAACATAGGAGAAGTGATAAAACTAATTGGAATGTTGCTATTGGGAAGGGACACATGAAATAGACATTATGGAGGAAGAACAGGTAGGGCTTAGTGACTGATTAGAGAGGAAGGGCAAGGCAGAGGCAGAGATGAAATCTTCTTGGTTTTGAGTTTTGGAGAATGACATGTGACTAATGTAAGTGAATTTGGGTTTGAGGGAGTGAAAGGTTAGGTCTCAAGCTTGTAGAATGTAAAATCACGAGATCAGAATAAAGCGAATTTGAAGTTCTAGATCAGAAAATCAAGATCAAGTTGGGAATATAGGATTGGAGTAGATCTTCATAAAAGGATAGTTAAAGCTCATGATGATGGATGGAATGTCTGAAGGTGAGCCTATACTGAAAAAAGAGCAGAAAACTAATAAACCCTAGAGTATAACCTATTAATATTAAACAATACTGAAAAGCTTTTACTGTTAATTTGAAAGCATTATATGGCTTCTGACATTTGTGAATTTCAGCCAGAATAGAGGTGTTTAGCTATACGTACTTAAATATAAACCAAATTTATGTGAGCCCTATGTTAATCCAGCACTGCTGTATAATTGTATTCACCAGAAAGATCATCAGGGTGCAGTCACTCACTCAGTGAATCTGTTTGTTTACTTATGGCCCTTGTTTATTTTTATGTTTGGGTGAGATTTCCATCTCTGGTTACATGTCTAGATGGTTTAAATGCAGGTCATGTCTCACAGCTGAAGATTCCTGTGCATAGTACCAGAACTACTTTATATTCACAAAGACTGACAGTGCTAATGATGGTTTGTCCCTGGATGTTTACAGAGTCATTTATTGGTTTGTATCTCTGTGGCATTTCCAAAATTGAGAAGTTATTTACATTTTGCTGTTTAACACTTCTGGAGGTGTTTTTCTTTTTTCTTTTTTTCCCTTTATTAATGATGGCAGAATAGGTGAGAAAGAAGTTTAGAAAAAAGTATCATTAAATTGTCCTTTGTTAGAAGACTGTTTAACATTCCCTTTCCTTTAGTCTTCTAAAAATATTTATGTGTTCCAGCATGTGAGATTGAATATTTCATTAGGAAATATTAGGGGAGTCATTTTAAAGGCAGATTTTAAAGAACCTTAATTACCAATATATTATATATGCTGAAAACCTAGGTAAGAAGGGAGTGTAGATTTGTGTTGCTGAAATTTTCCCCATCTTTGTCTTCCATATCTTTTTATTGTGGTTAAATATTTAAGTCTATCTTCTGAGGGAAAGAGAAACTTGACATTGTGATTGAAATATCGCAGCAGCCACGAACTGCTTATCTTTTACTTCTCTCTTTCTGCTTTCTGCATTAAACAGTGGTAATGACCTGGCAATACACTGTCTGAAATGACATGGTTTTTTTCCTTAAGTAGATTGAGATATTGATTACTGCAGCCCCATCTTACTGCTACCTGAATTGCTAGGAAAGGTAAGAGTATGAAGATCACTTCTGTTTTGGGTTCAATAAAATTTGTATCCTTGTAAACATACCAAGATCCAATGTCATAATTGCTATATACATCTGTATGACCTATATAATATGATATTATAAGAAAAGCTAGCTCTTTTTAAATTTGGTTATAAGTGCTAAGTCACTTTCCAGATTTGGCATGCATTTGGTTTGTCTGGCAGAAAGTGGAATGGGAAGGTGTAGAGTGAGGAAGAGAGGCTAGAATTGATCTGAGATTTTTGCTGAGTCCATATCAATCTGTGATGCCCTATGATGAAATCACAGGAGTGATTAGAGCATGGGGTCTGAGTGCTAATAGTATGGAACAGCTTTTAGAGACCAACTCTTTGTTTTGCAGTAGTGGAAACAAATCCAGAGAACTGAAGTGATGTGTTAGTGGATGAGTTGGAAGCAGAACCTGGATTTCTTGATTCCTAGCACAGAACTCTCTTTAATATATCTTCTATGCAGATGTGATAAATTTCCGTAAGATAAAATTCAGTAGAATTTTGGTGATGAATAATGATTAAGCTCTTATTACTAGCCTTTCCAACTTGAAAGGTGATAAATTGAAAGCATAATTTAGCATTTAAGAATGTTTTTCCTAAATCTTTAAGTCATCTTTGAAAAAATCTTTGGAAACATGAAATAGATATTTCATTTGTGACTCTCCTAATTGACAAGAAGTGTGGATATCTGTATTCTTTGTATGGTAAATTATAACGGAATAAATAGGGAATGGCTTCTACATTTTACATTCTAGTTCAGTGACAGGGTGAACCACATTTTGGATGTCTTGGGTTTAGTTCTTTGGTTTATAACCTGAATTTACCATTCTGTTTTTTCCGCAAGGTTCAATTGAGGAAACATGCTTTAGGGCATGCAAAAAAGCTGCCCATTCAAAATGGTTTTGGGGAAAAATTTATGCTAGAATTTTATAGTGTCACTAGATTGATTGTTCCTTGCTTTGATTCCACCCAGGCACTAAGTGAAAGCCTATAGAAGATAAGGAAACATAGGAAACCCAAAAAGAAGGAAAATCATTGAAAAAGTAGCCAAATGCTTTAAGAAAGAGAAGATAGAGCTGTAGTTCCCAAGTTTGCTCCCATAGTTCATTGATTATTCATCTACTTTAGTATTTTTGACTGATTCACTTGCACTGTAATTAGTAAATTTGTGTTCTCTGCACTACTAGGAATGTAAACATCAGAACATCCTCTTATTACAAAGTCTTTGTATCCCCAGTGAGCATTTAATCACTGTTGAGATGCATATGCCATGAGATCCTATAGCCTTTTACTATAGTCCCAGATATCGGTTTCAGTAAAATTTCTTGAGAGCATCAAATTAAATATAATTTAATACATTAATAACAGTAGCAATTCTGTTTTTGCTGCTAGTGCTATTGTTCCAATACTACTATTAAGATGACGGGGTGGAAGTGGCAATTATCTTGTGTAAGACATTGTGTTGAGCACTTTACATTAATCATCTCCCATAATTTAATTCTTAAAACAAGGCTATTGTTATCTCCATTTTACAAATGAGAAAATCAAACATATCAAACATTCATGTGGGTAAATGACTTGCCCAAAGTCACACAGCTAGCAGATAACTCAAACTCTTGAGTTCACACTTTTAACCAATATGACATATATGATTTATTACACAACCCTTCTGTTTCTTTTCAAAAAGAAATCTGCAAATATCTACAAAATTAATTTTTAAGTAGTACCCATGAAGGTCCTTATTATATGCTTTATTTAACTACTAAGTACTGAAAAATTATACAGAAACACGCTTCACCATGACTTGTCACAAATTATTATGTCATATTCAAATGAGAATATGACACACTGGAAAAATGATATAACGAATTATTTAAAGCCATCCCAGAATTAGAGTTAATATAGTTTTCTTCACAGATCATACTGTCACCTGTCTATACATCTTCTTTGTGATACATACTTGCTTTCTATATTAATTTCAAACAACTGAGTCAACATTATAATTTCCACTGATTTAAAAATCACCAAGAAGCATTTCACTTCATATTTTAGTAAAAAATCTATTTAACAATAGATCACTGTTATTTTTCTGTTTTAGTTTTCTTTATTTTATTGCACCATGACATTAGCTGTGTACATGCTATCAGATATTTTCTCTTTTAATTTTCTTAAAAAACCTAATTCAAAAGTTGTGTTTTAATTTGTACCTTATCTAGTAGTAGAGTCAGTTTTTCTTTTCACTTAATTTATTCATTATTTTAATTAGCATTTTGGTAAACTACTCATAGGAATGCCCCTTCTCCTTTCTGAGACTTTTAATAAAAAAGAAGCAGTATTTAGAAGGAATTAGTTAAAAGAAAGGTAACATTGGTGTTCGGCTAAAAGTTGAAAACAAATTTCATGAAAGATGTGACTGATGAAGAAAATGAGACATCACATGACTATTCAGTCAATTCTACTCAAATAGAAGTTACAGCAACACATCATATCTATGAGGTGACTTGCTACCTATTTTCACAACAGGCTCAAGGGAAAAATATAATTATATGTTGCAGTGTTTCCATGGTATAATGGCACTATTTATTCTGTAATTTTTCTTGCTCAGAAAAGGAAACTAGAGAATCTTAAAGTGTGGCTCTTAAACTTATCTTAGCTTTCATTATTATTGCTAAACATAAAATTTTTATGCTGCTAAAAATAATGATGGTGAAAATCTTATATTATTATCATTGAGTATAAAAGAGTTGTTGATGACTTGGAGAAGATAGAAACTTGAAATTGCCACTTCTTTACCTTGGAAGGGTCTTTCCATCTTTTTGAGTCTCAATTTCTTTATCTGAAAAGGTAAAGAGTTGTACTAAATGACCTTTGGGTTATGTTCTGCTTTACATGTTCTTATGTTTGCTAGGAGAGAATCTTTTTTACTTAGTAGCATATAAAGAAAAATGTTAGAGAAAAGGCGCAAAGTCAGATTTTGTAGCCAATAGCCCAGTCATAGAGGAAGATAAGAATATTTATACTCTTTTCTATTTTACTTGGCCACAGTTTCTGTGATAGGCATATATGTATCTCATGCAGTTAGTATAGATGGGCTGTAGTTTATGCTGTTTTAGATTTGATGGTTCCAAATAGGGTATTGATCTATGACACAATGTTCTTTCCTTGAGGGTACCTCTGAGAACATTTAGGAGGTTTCATCTTCCTAGTTACTTTTTGACCGTCTGTACTCTTACCTCACACATTCATGAATAATTTTAATTTCAAATTTAAAACAACATGCTGTAGCTCACGCCTGTAATCCCAGCACTTTGGGAGGCCTAGGCAGGTGGATCACCTGAGGTTGGGAGTTTGACACCAGCCTGACCAACATGGAGAATACAAAATTAGCCAAGCGTGGTGGCACATGCCTGTAATCCCAGCTACTCGGGAGGCTGAGGCAGAAGAATCACTTGAATCCAGGAGGCGAAGGTTGCGGTGAGCTGAGATCATGCCATTACACTCCAGCCTGGGCAACAAGAGTGGAACTCGGTCTCAAAAATAAAACAAAACAAAACAAAAAACACCTACCCTATTAACATGTTTTGCTGTGTTTTATGCAGATTTTGTCTTGTAAGTAAATAACAATGCTAGTGGTTTTCAGAAACAAATGTGTTTGGGATATTTTTGGAGAAGAGAGAAGCTTCTTACCTTTCCATTTTGTGTATTTTTTGTTGCAGAACTTCAGATGGTGGCAAAGTGGTTGGCACCATAGAAGTCAGTGTCGTGAAGATGGGGGAGATTGAGGATGGGGAAGCCGACCACATCACCACAGATGTACAGGGACAAAAGGTAGGATCTCAGTCCGCTCATTGTACAAATTAAGTTAAAAATGATCAGCTTTGCCAGGTGCCTGTCTCACCAACATCTCTGTGGGATTTGAAATCTCATTATCAAAACCTAAATGAGACAACAATTCTGAAATTGGAATACAGTGTGTGTGTTTCAGCCTCTGACTCAGAGGGCCCATTTGCTTGGAACTATGCAAAGCAATGCTCCATTCAGAAGCACCTTTCTCTTCCCTGCCAGCTCCCTGGTTGACACTGCCTCTTCTCAGTTGGAACAAAAGTATTGATCATTGTCACATTTTACCACACTTAACTCTATGTGAGATGCCAGAAGATTCTGGGAGGGCTATTACCCAAAATAACTTGTTCTGTACTCCCAAAACCCTCTTTGGAAAGATATGCAATTTTAATTTGTATTTCACCTTTATGTGAAGGAGGGCAGATTTAACAAGAACTTTGTGCCTTATGAAATGGAGGAGAGAGAAGCAGGAAATAGTATTCACTGAAGGAACAGCTCTGGAGGAGGGACAATGGCAACTGAAGGAGAAGCTGCTTCCTGAAACACAGAATAAAGGCCTGATGCATATAAACATGCATCCAGGATTCTGTCTTTTTTTCTGTTCCTTTTCACTAAGGCAGAGAAACTCTACATAAATACTAGCCTAAATTTCTTTCTTAGGAATGCAATCGCCTGTTTTATTGAGACCATTGAAGCACATGTGGTAGACTTAGAAACTGCTAGTAGTTTCTTTTAGGAAAATGAATTTTATACACTATAATTTCTACCTTTTAATAACGGAGCATTTAAAAAATCATTTTAATATACAATCATTGTATATACTTATGGGGAACAATGTGATGTTTTGATATATATTTACATTATGGAATGATTAATCAGGTTAACAAATCTATCACGTCACATACTTATTTTGTGTGTGTGGTAAAAATATTTAAAATTTCTTCTTGTAGCAATTTTGGAATCTACAATGGACTATTATATAGTGACCATTCTGCTCAATAGCTCACTGAAGCTTATTCCTCCTGGCTAATGGAAACTTGTACCCTTTGATGAGTACCTCCCATTTCCCTGAACTTTCCCTTCCCCAGCTTCTGGTAACCATCATTCTGCCCTTTACTTCTGTGAATTTGACTCATGTAGATTCCACAAATGTAAGCCAAAAAAAAAAAAAAAAAAAAAAATGACTGAGGCAGGTCTCAATTAATTTACATGTTTATGTTACCAAGGTTGAGGCTGCACCTGGGAAAAAAAACAAATTAGAGGAGCATCTGTGACCCCTGCCTTTTCCAAAGAGGGTTTTGAGGACTCTGATATGTAAAAGAGAAAGAGTAAGCAGGAGGGGAAGAAGAGAGAAAAAGACAGGGGGGAGGGTAGGCAATGAGGTAAGTGGTCACACAGTGAGGCTTTCATTAGTGCTCAGTGAATCTACATTTTATATGTGAAAGGGAGAAGAGGAATAGTCAATTATTCATTCCTCTAATATTCAGTAAATCTACATTTTACTTAAAATAAAAGAAGTCAATTGTGTGTTTATCTCAGAGTGGGCCGAGGGATGATTTTCTAGTCTTGTCCTTGTCCCCTCTCTGTGGAAATATAAGCTGTTAATTTACATTGTTAGGGTGAGATTCAACAAAACTCTGTATTAAGGCTATTTTATAGGGGGGATATATATTCTGAAAGAGTTGGGACCCACAGGGAATTGTGAGCAATTTGTGAATGAAGGCATCTGGGGAGAGATGTGGCCTTCTATCATCGCAGCTATCTGTTCGTCAGGGGTAAAAAACAAAGGCAGTTTTTTGTGTGTTTCAGTTCCCAATCTTAACTTTCCTTCTGACACAGTGAGTTTGGGGTCCCAAGAATCTGTTTTACTTCTCAACATATAAATGAGATGATACAGTATTTGTCTTGTGCCTGGCATAGTTCATTTAGCATAATACCATCCAGGTTTATCCATGTTGTCACTAATGACAGGACTTCCCCCCTTTTCAAAGTTGAATAGTTTTTTTATTGTGGGTATATACCACATTTCCTTTTTCCATTCATCTGATGATGGACACTGAGATTGCTTCCACATCTTAGTTATTGTGAATAACGTTGCAGTGAACATGCGTGCAGATATCTCTTTGGCATATTGATTTCAGTTTCTTTGGAGTACCCAGAGTGGGATTGCTGGGTTTTATGGTAGTTCTATTTTTAGTTTTGTGAGGAGCCTCTGTGTTGATTTCCATAATGGTTGTATTAATTTACATTCTCTACAGTGCATAAGGGTTCCCTTTACTTCACACCCTCACCAGTACTTATCTCTCATCATTTTATTTTATTTTATTATTTATTTATTTATTTATTTTGAGACAGAGTCTCGCTCTGTCACCCAGGCTGGAGTGCAGTGGCGCAATCTCGGCTCACTGCAAGCTCTGCCTCCCGGGTTCATGCCATTCTTCTGCCTCAGCCTCCCGACTAGCTGGGACTACAGGCGACCACCACCATGCCCAGCTAATTTTTTGTATTTTTAGTAGAGACGGGGTTTCACCGTGTTAACCAGGATGGTCTCGATCTCCTGACCTTGTAATCCACCTGCCTCAGCCTCCCAAAGTGCTGGGATTACAGGTGTGAGCCTCTGTACCTGGCCTCCCTCATCATTTTGATAATAGCTATTGTGACATGTGTGCAATAGTATCTCATTATAGTTTTAATTTGCATTTTCCTGGTAATCAGTGATGATGAGCATTTTTTAATATATCTGTTAGCCATTTGTATGTCTTCTTTTGCGAGTGTTTTTTAGGTCCTTTGCCCATTTTTTATTGGGTTGTTTTCTTGCTATTGAGTTGAGTTTCTTATATATTTTGAATATTAGCTCCTTATCAGATGTATGGTTTGCAAATGTTTTATCCCAATCCGTGAGTTGTTTCTTTATTGTTTCCTTTGCTGTGCAGAAGCTTTTTAGTTTGATACAATGCCATTTGTTTATTTTTGCTTTTGTTCCTGTGCTTTTGGGGTCGTGTCACGGAAATCTCGCCCAGACCACTGTCATTGAGCATTTTTAAATGTTTTCTTCCTAGTGCTTTTATAATTTTAGGGCTTATTTTTCAGTCTTTAACTCATTTTGAGTTGATTTTTGTGCATGAGCATGGCATGAGAAAAGGGTCCAATTTTATTTTTCTGCATGTGGACATCTAGTGTCCGCAACACAATTTGTTAAAGAGATTGCCCTTTCTTCATTCTGTGTTCTTGGTGCCTTCACTGAAAATGAATTGACCATATATGTGTGGATTTATTCCTAGACTTTCTTCCCTGTTCCATTGGTCAATGTGTCTGTTTTTATGCCAGTAACATGCCATTTTGATTATGATAGCTTTGCTTTATAGTAGATTTTGAAGTCAGCTGACATGATTCTTCCAGTTTTGTTCTTTTTATTCAAGATAACTTTGACTCTTCCAACTCTTTTGTGGTTTCTTAAGAATTCTAGGATTTTTAACATTTATTTTCATGAAAAAATGACATTGGAATTTTGATAGGGATTCATTTAATCTGTATATTGCTTTGGGTAGTATAGACATTTTAACAGTATTAATTCTTCCAATCCATGAGCATGGGATACTTTTCTATGTATCTGTGTTATCTATAATTTTTTTCATTACTGTTTTATAGTTTTCAGTATACAGATCTTCCAAATCCTTGGTTAAATTTACTTTTAAGTATTTTTTTTAATGTGAATAGGATTGATTTCTTAATTTCTTTTTCAAATAGTTTGTTGTCAGTGTAAAGAAACACTACTGATTTTTGTGAGTTGATTGTATATCCTTCAACTTTACTGAATTTATCAGTTTTAACTGATTTTTTTGTGTGTGTGGTTGTGTCATTAGGGTTTTCTACATAAAAGATTGCATTATTAGCAAACAAAAACAATTTCCCTTCTTCCTTTCCTATTTGGATACCTTTTATTTCTTTTTCTTGTCTGATTGTTCTAGCCAGAATTTTCAGTATAACATTGAATAGAAGTGGTGAGAATGGACATCTTTGTCTTGTTCTTGATTGCATTAAAGAAAAATAATAATAAGGCCCATTGTGACTTACTTTCTGGGTTAGTGTCTCTTATCTTGGAGCATGTTTGATTTTTCTTACCCAGGAAACTGTTGCATGGGAGATGGTGTTTATCCATCACTTAACAAATTATTAACTTTACAAAAATACCAAAGATTTTCTTTCAAAAATGTTTTGTCTTTTTCCTGGAATAGGCTAGGGTCTTCTCTGCTACCCTAAATCTTGTTCTTCTCTTTTATCCTCCCCTCTCCTTGGAATATATTCCCACATTATAAAAATATTTTAAGAAGGTCCAAGGTTTAAATCAGGTAATTTACTAATATCAGGGCTGTGGTAGTTTTGGAGCAGACTTTCTTGGGTACGTATTCAAAACCCTGTCTTAGGGCTGGGTCCCTTCATTCCATCCTTGTTTGTTTTGTAGATCTGTATAAGACTCGTCTTTGTCACTATCACATGAACACTTGCATCACGCTCAAGGAAGGAGGATTCGGAAGCTAAACTAGGGACACAGAGCAGAAACAGGCAGATAATCATGCCTAGACCTGTAACTGTGTACCAGGAAACCAGTAGCAGAAACACTTCCCATTTCAAAGTAGAGCTCCTTTCTCTGATTCTGAATATATCACCAGCCACTTTTCCACTTTCCTCAAAACTAGCACACCCTTTGACTCCAGACTATGTCACTACAGTATAAGGTAGTGCAAAGTGAATTATACTCTTTTCATAAATGGAGAACTTGATACCTAGAAATATGCCCCCACCCAAATCCTACGTAATATTTCTGGCTTAGGGACGTGAACTTAAAAAAGACTTAACTGAGCTGTTCCAGAAATAGAAAGTGGCAGTGGCAGTACACACCGTGTGTGAGTCATAAGCTGACTAAAATGGTAAACACATCAAACATTTTGGCATCAGCTCTGCCCTGTCTGGATTATTTGTAAACCTTGAGCTTTTTGCAATTTTTTAATAAAGTAACTATAAACTCTCCTGGCAATCTTTAAGAATATCAATGTTTGAGACATATAGTAAGGCCCAACATGCATGATATTTATTGTGTAAATAACTTTATGTCAGCATTTTAAAAAATGTGATTAGAATCACCTAGAGTGTTTTTTAGAACTACAAATGCATGGACCATTGTACATCTGTTAAACAAAAATCCATAGAAAATCAATTAATTTTATCTGTTACTAATGGTGATTTAAGACCTGAATGACTGTCATTATGGAAAGAGAAAGTAACTGAAATAGAAGTTATTTGTAAAATAACATTGCTCACATTGGTTTGCATGAGCTAGGGACAAAGGAATGAAACTTCTATTAGCACCATAGTCATGTGTCGTGAAAGTGATACATGTTATCTAATGCAGACGTAAATAAAAGAGCGATAATGACATTGTTCAGCTTGGGCTGCCATGACAAAATACCATAAACTGTATGGTTTAAACAACAAGAATTTATTTTCTTACAGTTCTGGAAGCTAGGAAGTCCCAGATCAAGGTGCCAGCCTGTTCAGTTCCTGGTGAGGGCTCTTTACTTGGCTTGCAGGTGGCTGCCTTCTTGCTACCTTCTCAGATGGTCTATCTTCTGTGTGAAAGCAGGAAGGGGAAGTGGGGGGAGGGAGGGAGGGAGAGAGAGAGGAAAGGAGAAAGGAAGGGAGAGAGAGAGAGATAGTGTTTTGGTATCTTCTCCTTTTTTTCTAAGAATACCAGTCCTGTAGTATTAAGGCCTCATCTTTATGACCTCTTTTAATCTTAGTTACCTCCATAATATAGGCCTTTATCTCCAAATATGGTCACATTGGAGGCTGGGGCTTCAACATATGAACTTTGGAAGACACAGTTCAGTCCATAATAGTACCTTTATATAAAATATTACATTTTAATCTTGAGTGTTAAATTCCAGAGCATGGAATAAAATATAAGTGAAAATCCAAACTCTTTCTTCTCACATACGTTTGCTTTCTTTTTCTTACTTGTTTCCATTAATCGTATTATGAATACATATTTATTATCAAGGGAAGATTGCTCAGAGGGTCATTTACCATATTAGATTGTTTCAAACTTCAGTATATGCACATATAGAAATAGAAGATAAAGCATTAAAACCACATAGTAGTAGAAAGAAAGAATTACAAAAGAAAAACTAAAATTGTCTTTTTTCACAACTAATATAGTAGATGAATGTTGCATTATGTATCCAAAATATTTTTTCTTTTATTGGAGTAATCTTTGACTCCTTTCTGCCTCTCATAAACTCACAGTTAATATGTCAGCAAATCCTGTTGACTGCACCTTTTAAATGAAATCAGAATTTAGCAACTTTTGGCCCTTTCACTGCTACCAATGTTGTCTGTCACCTGGACTTTTAATGACTTAAAAGTCTCCCTGATTTTTTCCTTTTCTCTCCCTATCTGCCACCACATGTCACTACATCAGTCTGTTTGCAACAGAGCAACAAAGTGATCCTATTTAAATGTAACTTAGGACATGTCTTTCTCCCACAGCTTCTCGACTCTCTGAAAGTATAAACTCAAAGCTCTTCAGTGACCAAACACAGTCTTACAAGAGTCTCCTTGTCCCACCCCCGGCAACTTTATTACTTCTTTGACCTCCTCCCCAACTTCTCTTTTTTGCTCACTACGGTTCAGTCACATTGAGGAAGACCTTGTTGTTCCTGAACATTTCAGGTACATTGCCAACTCAAAGTCCCTGCACTTTGTTTTTCCACCTACCTTTGAAGTGTTTTCCCCAGGTAATTTTGTGGTTCACTTATTTCCTTCTGGTCTTTATGCAGAAGTGTCAGCTCCTCACTGAAGCCTTTCCTGCAACCCTATCAAAGATTGCAGTGTCTACCCCAAAGCTTTCTATCTCCTTTCTCTGCATTATTTTTTATTTTTGTCATTAGTACTTGTCATTGTTCAATGTCATATATATATGACTAATTTATCTCATTTGTGGTCTATTTTCCTCACTAGTATTAACCTTCATGAGACAAAACTGTCTATTTTCATTCCCTCCTTTATCCTCAGTGCCTGAAACAGTCTAACTCAGAAATAAATGAATAAATGAAGTCAACTTTACTTTAAAGAAGTAAGGAAGTAAAGCTAAAAATTATCCTATAGCAGAGACAATATGTGACTGCATATAACTCCATGCCAATTGGTGGATCAATAAATAAGATGGCATGTAGTAAACAGTGTAGGATTGTGGAAGAAAAAGAAAGAAACTTACAGAACAACTTTTGAAGTAGTCAAAGACAATACTATTAGAGAAAGGATAAGTAGGAACCAAATAATAAAATCAGGTGAAAAATGAGAAAACCCAATCAGTAACAGCCAAAAGGATTGATTGAGACAGGAAAAGTCTTCCCATTGAGCACAGCCCTTCTTTGCCTGCAGCAGAGATGATCAGCTTCCTGTCAGGATTGAAGCGTTATTAGGAGCATCCTCCAGTGAGGCACGGGAGCAGCTTAGTTTAGTTCAGCCCCTGCCTTGTCTCTCCTGTTAGTTTAAGATCTATGTTGTATTGGAATGTAGCATAGCACTGGTGACCAAAGGGATTGTGATTTCTACAAAAGGAAAGAAAATGTCTTACTTATTTATGATACCAGCAAAAATAGTATAAGTGGAGTATTAATACATCCCCTTATGAAAACCTTCTGCTTTTCTCAGGCCATCTTGCTCCTGTTATTTGAAGTACTGTTTTCATTGTAGTTTATCAGCAGTGCTCAGAGGAAAGGTGGAGTCTTTGAGTGGCTAAGGACCAGTCTCAGAAGGTCTTATCCCCTTATTTCCTCCAAATGTAAAATTGAAAGTATTATAACCAGCCTTACCTTATAGAGAATATTTGTAGGCAAATAATCATCATTCATTTATCAAAAATATCACCTACTACGTTCTAAGCATTCTACTAATTTCTGGAGATTCAGCAATGAACCAGAGAGATACAGATGGTACCTTCAGGGGAAGTAAACAATTAAAATAACAGGTAATAAATTACTGACTGGTGCTATATGCTATACAGAAAAAAAGACAGGGTGAAAGGAACAGGTGGTGCTTAGGCATGGTTGTTTATACTAGATGTTGGTTAAGGAAAGATTCACTGATAATGTGATGTTTGAGCTGAAACTTTCAGGAAATAAGGGAGTGAGATGGGGATATATGGCAGGAATACAAATTCTAGGTAGCATGAATAGCAAGAGCAAAGGCCCCGAGGTGGCAGCATGCTTGCTGTGTTGAAAGAGCAGCAAATAGGCCAGTGTGACTGGAGCTCAGGGGTCGAGGAGAAGTGATTGGAATTGAGTGCTGAGATTCATGGGGTGGGGAGAAACAGATCATGTACTCCGCTGGAAGCCATAAGACTCTGAGCTAAATAAGTATCTATTATTTATTATAGCGTAGAACACTGATATGATGAATATAATGTTGATGAAAAATTATTTTAACAGCCCTGTATATGCTAAAAGTATTAAAGGAAATATTGAAAATAGGAGAAATTAAAATTTTATGTATTTCTAGTATCATTGAACATCATTCTAGTGATTTAGGAAGTGCATTTCCAAACTTGCTGTGGATTAGAGGAAGTGCACCTCTGACTTCTGGGTGGTCAGAAATGTGATTTAGAGAACATCAAATTTTAAGAGCTATTTTCAGTCATTCGTTCTTTCAGTCGACTAGGACCTCAATAAAAAAATTATGAAACCATTTTTTGTACCCCAACAAAAAATTTACTGAGTAATGTGATGAATGTTGATTGTGGAATAAGCAGTAGACTCTAAGAAAACAGAAAGTAACATTTAAATCAGTGTTTTGAATTCTTTGTCTTCTTCCTCAAAATGTTTGAGGAATGTAAACATTCCATTGTTAAAAGTGACCTTAGTGTCTATGATTCTCAATGAGGGCCAGTGCCTGGGGAAGGAGAGGTGGAGGGAGACAGAACAGTGGGGAAATAGCTCAAGCAAGGCTGATAGAACCTTGGAGAAACTTGTCTGAGCCCTCAGAGCCCCTTAAGCAGAGCCATGCAAAACTTACAGAAGGATGGCTGGTTTCCTCAGACTTTGTCACCAAAAGAACTTTCTGCAATTTTCGTGTGTATGTTTGCTTTGTTATGTTTGCATTTACTTGTTTATATGGGGTATATTTGCTGTGAAAATTCACTCTCCTCTTTCCCTGTCCCCACCCCCACCTGCATGTTTTTTTCTAAAGATAAAAGGAAACTCATTTGAAGACACAAATGCTAGAGCCTGCCTATGTGAAAATAGATCTTGTCCAACTCCTGGGGCCAGAAGAATTTTGTTTCCTCTTTCCATTACAGTTTCACAGGAAGCTGAGGGAGAGTACCACATTTAATGAGGAATTGTCTGGGACATTCTCTCCCATCACGGTTCATTCACTAGGAACATATCCACGTGCTCTTCTGTATCTCTTCTTTCTTTCTGTTGAGAAATTGACATTACCGTAAAGGTCAGGAGCTTAATCAGTTCATTATGGATTCCACAGATCAGCTTATTTATAAATGATCCTCATACTTTTTGAGCAAGTGTTTGCATTGTTTTGCTGGAGACAAAATAATCTTTTGCCCTGTATAACTAGTGGTTTCAACATATTTTTTCTTTTATTTAAAGTTGCAATTACTTAAACTCTAGACAATAATTTGCTTTCTGTTGATCTGAAATTAGCTCAGGTGAAAGAAATACAAAATGATTCAGCTTGTCAAATATGATTTACTGTGCTAGGAACATATCTCTAGCATGTTGGGAGTAATCATTTTTCTCTTCTTAATTTTTTCCCTGAGTAGCCTCTATCATTATTTAATATAAGCATATTACATATACATTTAAGTAAATCACAAGTTAAATACTCTTCGTAGTAAAGATAAAACTAGAAATAGTTTTTTAAAAGTATTTTATTCAAGACTTTTTGGAACCGTGTACATAGCCTTATGTTTTGCAAAGAAAATAAAAGAATATCATTTCTTATTTTGATTATTTTCAAATTTTTTTTTTTACATTTTTTCCTAGTGTGCCCTGGTATGTGAATGTACAGCCCCAGAAAGTGTGAGCGGAAAAGATAACTTACCTTTTTTGAATTCAGGTATGTAACTCAGTTTTAAATACTTACGTTAGTTTCATGTGAAAATGAATTTTAATTTTATATAAAATCAACACTGAACCAACATTCTCACAGTTGTTTGTGAAACTTAGTAAATACACTGGGAAATCATGAGGAACTAGCAGAATGAGGGAAGATCGTACAATTCCACAGGAAAGATAAATGTGCTAGCTATATGGCAAAACAGATGTGATCGGCCAGGCGTGGTGGCTTACGTCCCTAGTCCCATCACTTTGGGAGGCCGAGGCAGGCAGATCACGAGGTCAACAGATTGAGACCATCCTGGCTAACATGGTGAAATCCTGTCTCTACTAAAAACACCAAAAATTAGCTGGGCGCGGTGGTGTGTGCAGTCCCAGCAATTCTGGAGGTTGAGGCAGGAGAATTGCTTGAACCCGAGAGGCAGAGGTTGCAGGGAGCCGAGATCACGCCACTGTGCTTCAGCCTGGAGACAGAGCGATACTCCGTCTCAAAAAACAAACAAACAAAAAACAAATATGATCATGTGCTGCATAATGACATTTGGTCAATGACAACTACATATATGACAGTGGTCTTATAAGATTATAACACAGCTAAAATATTTCTATCGCCTAGTGACATCTTGGTGATCCTGATCTTGTGTGGGCTTAGGTTAATGTGTGTGTTTTTGTCTCAGTTTTTAACATAAAAAATTAAAAAGTAATAAAATAAAATAAAATAAAATGTTATAGAATAAGGAAGAAAGAAAAAATACTTTTGTACAACTGTACAATGTATTTGTGTTTTCAGCTAAATGTTATTATGAAAGTGTCAAAAAGTTAAGAAAATTTAAAAGTTTATAAAGTAAAAAAGTTACAGTAATCCTAGGTTAATTTATTATTGAAGAAAGAAAAGATTTTTAAAATGTTGTAGCCTACGTGTACACTGTTTATGAAGTCAACGGTAGAGTATGGTAATGTTCTAGGTCTTCACATTCACCCACCACACACTCACTGACTCATCCAGAGCAACTTCTAGCACTGCAGACTTCATTCATGGCAAGTGCCCTTTACAGGTGTACCATTTTTAATCTTTTATACCATATTTTTACTGTATCTTTTCGATGTTTAGATATGTTTAGGTACATAAATACTTAACATTATGGTACAGTTACCTAAAGTTTTACACACAGTAACATACTATACAGATTGTAACCTAGGAGCAATAGGCTATGTAGTAGGCTCTACCGCCTAGGTATTTGTAAGTGTATCCTGTGGTCTTTGCACTATGATGAAATTGCCTGATGGCTAATTTCTCAGAAAATATCTCCTTGTTAAACTACACATGACTGTAAATTTCTTTTAGCTATTGGATCATGTACTATCCCAAACAAGAAACACTAGAACACAGTGTGAAGCTCTTGTTTAGTTTGACTTCCTAATTATGTAACTCATAAAGTTGTTAAAACAATAGATATATGGATTCAGTAGGAAAAATTAATAATCACATTTGTACATTCTTGGGTATATATGTGTGTATTGCTTTATTCACAGTAATATGTTTGCATTTTAACAAGGTATTAGACTATATATTAAATGTATTTATGAATAAAATTGAGACATATAGTACAGTTAAAATATATGTGATATGAATATGTAAAATTATGGAACCAATTTTTAAATGATAATGTAAATTAAATGACCGTTAGTAAATAATGACTACTGTAGTGACAGACAATATGCTAATATCTTATATACCTTGTCTTAGATAATCCTCTGACATGTGCTGTGAGGAAGGTACTATCATTATCCATATTTCACAAATGAGGAAGTCTTCAAGATAACCTATGCAGTAAACAATGGGTCCAGAATTTAAACCCACTTTGATTCCAAGGCCTTTGCTCAAGGCTGTGGTATTACTAAGAAGGCATTAATCAACAAATTGGTGTCACAGTAAAATACCTTACTCTTTTTTCTAGCCCTGCCGTGTTGTACATTTAAGCAGTGACATAGATAGCATGATAATCAGGTTAATGAATAATACAGAACATCAACAGCTTACAAATACATAACCCCTAAATTATTAGCAGTTTTCTCTTGCAGGAGGCAGCTAACAATAGGGAATGGGGAAGGAGAGGCATCCCTTTGGCTCTGTTTATACACACAGATAAATAAAATGCAATTTAATTGAGAAATATGTTTCAAAACATCAAGTCCACTTTCACAGAATGAAGAATTAACCCAAGGAAGAACAGGTGTTTCTCAACCTACAGCCAAATGAAATGGGATTTTTCTTAGTTTTTATGAAAGATATAATACTGTGGGGTATGTACTAAATAGTGTTTTGAAGGGTCTACCCAGAAAGCTATTAATAAATCAACCATACATGCTAAAAAACACCTGAGTTATTAGTGTTCTTAAAATATTTAAAGTATTATCAAAGGGTCCTTCTCACATTTGTTTTTCACCTGAAAGTTGGCTAAACCTTTAGTTCTTTTTAATATGTTCACAAACCATAATTTATTTCTTTCATTAAATGTTAATTTTTAAAAATAAATTTGAGTGGGATATTAAGTTCATGTTAAATACAGCTTGATTCAGGTTATCATCGAAACCATCTATACTATAATAAGACACATTTTAATGATCGACTTATGTGAACCCTCTAACTTTTTTATACACACAAAAAGAAGTGGCATTTTGTGATACTTATTGGTTAAGTATAAATTTCAAGGAGAAAGAGAAACATTAAAATCAAACAAACATATTACTTATGGAAGAAGAGACAGAGAGATCATATTGAAAAATAGATCATTACTTCTCCATAGCTGTGCCATAAATTCTGTAAGGCATAAGTCTTGGAAGCCATACTAATTCTTCCAGACTACCAGGGTATTTGTTTGTTACAGATAAACTGTAATATGACAAAAGCTACTGACATAAAATTGATGGGAGCAGCTGCATTCTGCAATTTAAATATACTTTGTGGAGTGAAAGATGATTAATTATTGCTTTTCTCCTTTCATGGAGGTGACAGTTTGGTGGTGACAGTCCACTTAGTTCAGAAGATAATTCTAAATGTCTTTAGTCCAGTCAACCTGGAGGACCACTCAGAACCTAGGATATTTGTCACAGATATTTTCTTGGAGTCATCTTATATTAGGAGAAGATGAGACTAAATGAAAATCAAATGTTATAAAGACTGGATTTTTAAAAACCTTATAAAAAGACAACTAAGTGCTATTCATAATATGTTTCTGTTGAAAATATAAAGGTGCATTGTGCAGATATAAAATATGTATATGTATGACTTTAATCTTTTGTTCTATTTATTTATCTAAACTCAGCAACTCTGGAATTAATCCATTCTATACCCATGTGGTATTTCTTTAATCTGTGGGCAAAGTAATCTATTGACATTCTTCTCAAGTCTTTGTATTAATGTCTTAAATGGATTTTTCAAGTCTCCAGTGAGTTATGAAGTACTTACTGAGTGGGAGAGAATGTCATATCTTATATCAGTTCCTCACTATTCTATTTACATCTCTAGAGATTTTGGTATAAATCAGGAAGTTCACTTATCTGTTGTAAAACTAAGAAGGAAAACACTTTCCCCAAAGTCCTCACCCTTTTCATGCCTTTGCAAATTGAATGTGGATGTTGGGAATATGGGGAATTTAGGGTGGAAGGAGAGAGAGAATAAGGAACAGGTGGGGCAGAATTTACAATTCCATAAGAAAGATATATAAGTACCTTAATTACATGGGAATACAAACAAGGCACACACTAGAAGACACAGTATGTAATAGACATGTGAAGGTCTTACTTAGTTTGACTTTCTAACTATATAACTGATAAAATTAAGTTGTTAAAAAGTAGACTTATCTCTAATTATTTGCTTATTTAAATAAAATAGTACTAAGAAAACTTTAAATTATTTTCTGTGGGAGGTGGAGTGGAAAGGGGAGTAGGGGAAATGAGTTTTGACTGTATAGAAGGGGAGATGGTAGGTCTTTCACACAGTCATGGAGTTTGGTGCCTAAGTCACACTAACTGAGGTACCTTGTCTGCAGCACAGCAATAATAATTGCTGTATTGATACAAGAACACTGGATGGGCTGACAGAAGAAATGGTTTTAAAGCCTAAGTTTTTCAACCAGCAGTTTGGTCCTGAAAGACAGTTCAGCTTCTTTGCCTTTCAATTATTTTTAAATGACCAAATTAACCTAAACAGTTTTTTACTTCCTTTTTGGCTCTCAAATGTTTGAAGCTGATGTAGCATAGGTTAGCGTTTACATTGTTCTCCTTTTTAGAAACACTTAATGAAAGTATTCATTTTCATCAGTTTTATATGGAGGAATATTTGGCATTTATACTTTTCTTTCTCAGGGGTTACTATTTACAGTTAAAAAGTCTGACCAGTGATAGAACATTTAAAAAAGTGTTTTAAACACAATTCTCTGTAAATTCCTTAATTCTCTCTTTTTTTTGGTAAAATTATTGTATAATTCTACAGAGTACTTCAGCCCATGGACCCTAAAATTCCCATGCCAAATCTAAGAATCTAGTAGACCCTGTCACAAAGTTTCCCATTCTGGTCCCATTTACAGTGAGCTCCCTGTCTCAGCAAGCATTAGATCTGATACATTATTTTTGTATATGTAACAGCCATGATTTCCATGACTGTGGGAGTTAGAATCCAAACAAAAATGAGGAAACTGTGCTGCTATTAGTCATAAATATGTGCAGTTCGCCTTCCTATGTGGAGAACTTACTGGTATTTGTATTTCTTGCTTCACAGCTTTGATTCTTTTTCACCAAATAGGGTTAAATTATCTATTATTGTTGTTTTGAAGAAGATACTAGATTGTAAGCTACTTAAGAGGAAGGAACATTACTTTTTTATTTGCAGTCTATATTATTTTATGTTAAGAAGCTCTGGGCACTTAAACGTTATAAATTGAATTCTTCATTATTTAGCATGTACCCTCTCCCATTGGTCTAGAAATCTCCAATCAGTTAGAATTTGGTGAATAATTTATTGGTTAAAAAAAAAATCGTTATAAGGAATAAAAATTTCTAGCCCTGCTGAATGTGCCGCTGAGATTTCAAGAGAACCAAGCAAGAGAGTTGATTTCCCCACGTGGCCCTTTAAAGAATGGTGACTTCTAAACCTAAACACACACACACACACACACACAGAAAGTGAGAGTGAAATCCCAGCACTTTGGGAGGCAGAGGTGGGCAGATCACCTGAGGTCAGAAGTTCAAGACCAGTCTGGCCAACACGGTGAAACCCCGTCTGTACTAAAAATACAAAAATTAGCTGGGTGTGGTAGTGGGCACCTATAATCTCAGCTACTCAGGAGGCTGAAGCAGGAGAATTGCTTGAAAACCCAAGAGGTGGGGTTTGCAGTGAACCAAGATCATGCCGTTGGACTCCAGCCTGGGCAACAAGAGCAAAACTCCATCTCAAAAAAATAAAATAAAACAAAATAAAATAAGATAAAATAAAATAAAATAGAGAGAAACACAGAGACAGAGAGCTAGAGACAGAGAGAGGGAAAGGAACGGGAGGAAAGGGTGCTTTTCTTTCTTAAATCTCATGGGGAAAAAGCTTCAAAAATTGATAGTCTTGGAGTCTGAATATAAATGCAATCCGTTCACTGATACCCACTTAAAGGGAAAAATGCCCAGAGCTAACCTGATCTTGGGATGGGGGTGGTCAGCAGTCAGTGAGGCATCATTCTGGTGATGTACAATATAAACATATCCTGGGAGTGGAAGGTGCCTAGAGCAGATGGGAGCACAGGAGGCTGGAGGGCAGGTGCAGGAGGTGTGATGCCTTCTTTCCCTCTGGAGAACACAGAGATTCTTCCATACAAGAATACAATAATGCTTGTTAAATGGTAAACAACAGGTGTGTCTTATCTGAATTTATGCTTCAGATAACAGAAAACTCAATTATTATTTTTTCTTTGAGAAAGATGTTCAAATGTAATTATTTAGGTTTGGAATAAAATAATTTACTACTTTCCTTAAGTCTCATTAAAAATTTTGTACTGCCTCTAACTAAAGGAGAGCGAAACGCCAAAAAACCCTCCCCAAAATCAATGAATCCAGGAGCTGTTTTTTTGAAAAGATAAACAAATAGATGGACCACTAGCCAGACTAATAAAGAACAAAAGAGAGAATAATCAAATAGACACAATAAAAATGATAAAAGGGAGATCACCACTGATCCCACAGAAATACAAACTACCATCAGAGAATACTGTAAATACCTCTATGCAAATAAACTAGAAAATCTAGAAGAAATGGATAAATACCTGGGCACATACACCCTCCCAAGACTAAACCAGAAAGGTTGAATCCCTGAATAGACCAATAACAAGTTTTGAAATTCAGGCAGTAATTAGTAGCCTACCAACCAAAAAAAGACCAGGATTAGACATTCATAGCCAAATTCTACCAGAGGTACAAAGAGGAGCTGATACCATTCCTTCTGAAACTATTCTAAACAATAGAAAAAGAGGGAATCCTCCCTAACTCATTTTATGAGGCCAGCATCATCCTGATACAAAAACCTGGCAGAGACACAACAAAAAAAGAAAATTTCAGGCCAATATCCCTGATGAACATCCATGCGAAATTCCTCCATAAAATGCTGGCAAACTGAATCCAGCAGCACATCAAAAAGCTTATCCACCACAGTCAAGTCGGCTTCATCCCTGGGATGCAAGGCTGGTTCAACATATGCAAATCAATAAACATAATCCATTACATAAACAGAACCAATGACAAAACCACATGATTATCACAATAGATGCAGAAAAGGCCTTCAATAAAATTCACCCCTTCATGCTAAAAACTCTCAATAAAGTAGGTATTGATGGAATGTATTTCAAAATAATAAGAGCTATTTATGACAAACCCACAGTCAATATCATACTGAATGTGCAAAAGCTGGAAGCATTCCCTTTGAAAACCAGCACAAGTCAAGGATGCCTTCTCTCACTACTCTTATTCAACATAGTATTGGAATTTCTGGCCAGGACAATCAGGCAAGAGAAAGAAATAAAGGGTGTTCAAATAGGAAGAGAGGAAGTCGAATTATCTCTATTTGCAGATTACATGATTATATATTTAGAAAACCCCATCGTCTTAGCCCAAAATCTCCTTAAGCTGATAAGCAACTTCAGCAAAGTCTCAGAATACAAAATCAATGTGCAAAAATCACAAGCATTCCTATACACCAATAATAGACAGAGAGCCAAATCATGAGTGATTCACAAATCACTCCTATTCACAATTGCTACAAAGAGAATAAATACCTAGGAATACAACTTACAAGGGATGTGAAGGACCTCTGGAAGGAGAACTACAAACCACTGTTGAGAGGAAATAAGAAATGACACAAACAAATGGAAAAACATTCTATGTTCATGAATAGGAAGAATTAATATCATGAAAGTGGCTATACTGCCCAAAGTAATTTGTAGATTCAATGCTATCCCCATCAAGTTACCATTGACTTTCTTCACAGAAATAGAAAAAACTACTTTAAATTTCATATGGAACAACAAAAAAATAGCCCATATAGCAAAAGCAATCCTAAGCTAAAAGAACAAAGCTGGAGGATCACATTACCTGACTTCAAACTATACTTTAAGGCTACAGTAATCAAAACAGCATGGTACCGGTATCAAAAGAGACACACATACACAAACACACACACACACACACACACATACACATACACATATTGGAATAGAACAGAGGCCTCAGAAATAATGCCACACTAGAACCATCTGATCTTTGACAAACCTGACACAAACAAGCAAAGAGGAGCAGGTACCATTCCTTCTGAAATGATTCCAAACAATAGAAAAAGAGGGACTCCTCCATAACTCATTTTATGAGGCCAGCATCATCCTGATACAAAAACCTGGCAGAGACACAACAAAAAAAGAAAATTTCAGCCCAATATCCCTGATGAACATCGATGCAAAAATCCTCAGTAAAATACTGGCAATGGGGCAAGGATTCCCTATTTAATAAATGGTGTTGGAAAAACTGGCTAGCCACATGTAGAAAACTGAAACTGGACCTTTTCCTTACAATTTATTCAAAAATTAACTCAAGATGAATTAAAGACTTAAACATAAGACCTAAAACCATAAAAACCCTGGAAGAAAATCTAGGCAATACCATTCAGGACATAGGCATGGACAAAGACTTCATGACCAAAACACCAAAAGCAATGACAACCAAAGCCAAAATTGACAAATGGGATCCAATTAAATTAAAGAACTTCTGCACACAAAAGAAACTATCATCAGAGTGAACAGGCAACCTAAAGAATGGGAGACAATTTTTGCAATTTATTCATCTGACAAAGGGCTAATATCCAGAATCTACAAGGAACTTAAACAAATTTGCAAGAAAAAAAACCCATCCGAAAGTGGGTGAAGGATATGAACAGACATTTCTGAAAAGAAGACATTTATGTGGCCCACAGACATATGATCCAGCAATCCCATTACTGGGTATATATCCAAAGAATTATAAATCATTCTACTATAAAGACACATGCACGTGTATGTTTATTGTAGCACTGTTCACAATAGCAAAGATTTGGAATCAACCCAAATGCCAATCAGTGATAGACTGGATAAAGAAAATGTGGGCTGGGTGCGGTGGCTCACACCTGTAATCCTAGCACTATGGGAGGCCAAGGCGGGTGGATCACAAGGTCAGGAGATCGAGACCATCCTGGCTAACACGGTGAAACACTGTCTCTGCTAAGAATACAACAACAACAACAAAATTAGCCAGGCATGGTGGTGGGCACCTGTAGTCCCAGCTACTTGGGAGACTGAGGCATGAACCCAGTAGGCAGAGCTTGCAGTGAGCCGAGATTGCACCACTGCACTCCAGACTAGGAGAGAGAGTGAGACTCCGTCTCAAAAAAAAAAAAAGTGGGGGAGCATATATACACCATGGAATACTATGCAGCCATAAAAAAGGATGAGTTAATGTCCTTTGCAGGGACATAGATGAAACTGGAAACTATCATTCTCAGCAAACTAACACAGGAACGGAAAACCAAACACCACATGTTCTCACTCATAAATGGGAGTTGAACAATGAGAACACATGGACACAGGGAGGGGAACATCACACACTGGGACCTGTCGGTGGGTGGGGTCTAGGGGAAGGATAGCATTAGGAGAAATACCTAATATAAATGACGTGTTGATGGGTGCACCAAACCACCATGGAACGTATATACCTATGTGTCAAACCTGCATGTTCTATACATGTATCCCAGAACTTAAGAGTATAATAATAACAATAATAATAAAGTTTGTTCTACTTCATGTAGCACCATAGATTTTAATTGACTTTCACAATACCACACAATTAAGCTAAATATTGAGATAACTTTCTCCTCATTACCACCCCCATCCAAAGCAATGCATGATTCAGAATATTTTAAGATAGTCAAAACTAGTCCCTACCGTACTCATTTTGAGTCCTGATGAATTCCAGCCAAAAGCAAATGCCAAGTTTTTCCTTGTTTTTCCTTTCATTCATGCATTACTAAATTCACTACCTTGTTGAATATCAGATGATATTCATTTTATATTAACAAAATATATTTTCTCCATGTGATTTAAATGGGTTTTGCCTCAGTGGTTGTAAGTCTCTGGTATGTAAAATTTGGGGCCATCTTGGTTTATAACATTGGCCCTTGATCCTTTTTACTTCCTCCCTAGATTTATTTGCCCTTTGCTGTTTTAACAAATGTGATGCAATCCACTGGCTTTGCTCTTTTGAAATTTCCATATGTTTTCATTACTGTGTGCTAATACAATATTTAACTTAAGATGTTAAGTAGCTTCAAAGGGAAGGGTAAACTTCGCTATCTAATAATGAATAGGACCATCTCTTAGATGACTTTAAATGCTTCAACTATCTTTGTAAGTCCATTTATCTCCTCCTCTTCCTCCTTTAGGTAAACGAGAAGAAAACCAATACGGGCAAGAAAGTGATAATAGTCAAAAAGTTTACATTTTGTGGAAGGACATGAAGGGATCTTTCAGTTATGGTTAATCTTTTCCCTGATTCTGATCCCTGTGCTCTCTCTTGCATTGGGGCTTTTAATTATACTCTTCCTTCTTGCATTTTCCCCTCTCAATTTCCACAATTGGTGGTGTCCTACCTGCTCTCTTCATGGGGAGAGTAATGACGAGAAACATCTGAGTCGTAAGATCTAAGACTCATTTCTGTATGTTTTATTTACTGGGCATTATGGTAAGTGCAGGAGGAAAAAAAGAGAACCAGAAAAACTACACAGCTCTCTCCACCACTCTCCCCCCAACACACACAAAGCTCATATTCCCGCAGGAGACATAGACTACTAAACAGACTACTGTAGTACAGTTGGTAAGATCCATGATAGAAATGGTGGTGTGATGTAAAAAGGAGAGACACCTACATAGGGAGGGAGGTAGTATAAGCTGAAGAAGGCTTCCTGGAGGAGGCGATAGCTGAGCTAAGTTTATAGGATGATTACATGTGGTTAGGAAAGTGGGGAGTTCCTGTGATTTGCATGGAATGCCTTGACCAGAGGCATACTGGCAAGAAACAACTTGATGAGTGCAGTAGAGTACAGGTTGTCTGGTTTTCTCAGCACGACATAGGAGCTAGCTTCTAGCTTTACAAATAGTATCCTCCACTCACTGAAGCACAATGAACAGACCTAAGGACAGTCCTTTTTCTAACCACCCGGGATCTAAAATCCAAATTCTACAGGTGAAATTCACCAGTTGTCACCAACTGCAGACAAATAAAGCATGTGTGTTTTATTACGACATCTGTAGTAGTTTTTCTTATTTTGGGCCAAGAGCTCGTGAGTTTGGCTGGATTCAGGGTATCTGTTTGCTGTATTTTCTGAGTTGCTCTCAGGTTTTTCTTACCCTCACTTTTCTGAAGCCATGCTAAGGATAGTGTTTTTGTAATTTCTGTTTAGGTTTCTCAGTGCTCATCCAATCTTTAAAAGAGCCAACGTTCATTTATTATGTGTTTAAGTCTAAGATATTTTCAAATACAAATGAGGATGTGTCAGTATCTAATTGGATTACAGACTTATCCTTAGAAAGTATAATGTAGCTTTTGGAGAATAGGCAATATAGGTACATTTAGCTGAATAATTAATTAAACAACTACATAATTAAAACTATGGAATGAATAGATTCTCTACAAGAATCTGCAGTGTAGTACAATAATGAATCTGTATGGCCTGAAGCCAATCAAGTTGGATTCATTGAAATATGCTGCTTCTATCATGTACTGGAAGCAAGAAAGTATGTGAAGATAATCGCAGATTAGCTTCCTCTGGAGAAACATATAAACGATAACCTGGTGAAATAAATGTTTGAGCTTTTTGATTATCCCCTGGACCCTGAATCTGTATTTCCAAAATTTCTTGTCCAGTGAACTCACTGATATTGCTAGCATAGCTCTGTTTACAGAAACAGCAGAGAGAAGGCCATCTCTATGGTATCTCTTTGGTTTATCTTCTCTGCTCCAAGGTTACTTGAGCAGCAGTCTTTTTTATCCATGTTGGCTTTGTTGAACATTTCCTCGGCATCCTTACTTTGGATAATTTATAACTGCAGCAGTTTGGCTTTCACAATTACTGAATCCCATGAAAAAGCAGGTGGCATGCTACCTTGTTCAATATCCCTATTACAGTCTGGGAGAAACAATATAGAAATTTGAGTTGTGCTGCAGTTTCAAAGGAAAGAAAAATCTGCCATTTACTTTCCTTCTATGTGTTCATCTCAAGGGGTAGATCTCAAGGGGTGGACCTCAAGAGGAATGTGTCAATCAAGATCTGGACTAGTTCAGAACTTTACTCACATTGTTATCACAATACAATGATATGGTCTAAAATATCTCAACTACTTTTCTTTTGATTTAATCGGTCACATGGTATTTTTAGCAATTGTATGGCAATTGTGAAAAAATGAAGATGAGAATACACACAGGGCTCTCTTTAAAAAGAGCTTATAATAGGTATTACATAGTTACTGTTATTGAGATAAGCCTATTGTATGGACAGCAAGTCATCTCCTGCATGAATAAATACTTGCCACCAGTGGAGAGCCGGAGATGAAAGTCATTCACAGTCATTTGCTTATTTACACAGCTGGAGTGTGTGTGAGCAGAGTGTGTATGCTATAGAGAATAATCTTTTTTTTTAAGTTGACAAAACATTCATCTTTTGTGTCCCATTGTTCAATATTGGACACATGAGTACCATGCCTTTCTTTTATGTGACGATAGCAAAACCTCCCCGCCATCAGACCATCAAGAATTTTGAGTTGAGAACGTTTTATTTGCTCTTTGTGTAACCAGTGCAACAAATTTGCATGGTATTTAAAGTTCAGACCCAATTTATTCATTTTAAAAATAATACTGTGTTATACTGCATTTTATGATACATAGGATACATATGATACATACATATACTGCATTTTATGATACTTGCTTCAGACATGATAGGTGTTTAATAAGCAACACTGCTGGGTCAAACTGGGTTGCAAAGTAGATTCCATTATACCTACATTGAGATAATGATAAAGATATGCAATTTACTACTAATGTTTGGAGACCTATGAGTCTCAAAAGATCAGAACCTATACCACAAAATTTAAATAGGCAACCACACTGGCAATTTTTTGCATGACTAAAGTGCCTGGGTTTTAAATTGTTCCAAGTATTTTCTTTATAAATAGCAACATTCCCGGAGAGTCCTTGGATGCTGTGTACCTGGTAGTTACAGGAGAGTTCTGGAGTTCATTAATCAAACCACCCTTGATTTCTGCTTAATCTATTTCAACAAAGGTTTATATTCAGAGTGCATTGAAGAGTATTAGAATGGAAAAATAGGGCCAGGTGTGGTGGCTTGCACCTGTTATCTCAGCACTTTGAGAGGCCGAAATGGGGGGATAGCTTGAGTCCAGGAGTTTAAGACCAGCCTGGTTAATAATGGTGAAACTCTGTCTTTACAAAAAAAAAAAAAAAAAAAAAAATTACCATGCTCCTGTAGTCCCAGCTACTTGGGAGGATGAGACAGGAAGATCACTGAGCTCACACTTAAGCTCCAGCCTTGGTGACAGAGTGAGAGCCTGTCTCAAAATAAAAAAAAAAAAAAAAAAAAAAAATATATATATATATATATATATATATGAGAAAACAGTAAACTAAAAATAGAAGGATTTGTTTTGAGATCAACAGAGAAAATGAAGACTTTTATATTTTGTGACATAATTAAAAATACAACTTTTCTAAAAAATTATTATTGATGTATATATAAAAGGCAAGCAAAATCCAAGGATTTTTAACCATGCTTTAGGCGATACAAAAGTTCTGTGTAATCATGAAAAAAAAAAAGAGGTTAAAAAATAGCACTTATACTGAGTCTAGATAAACCAAATAACTAAATATTTATATATGTTGCTAAATAAGAAACAATTTGGCCATTTTAAGGACCGAAGTTTGTCTTACCATAAAATGATGCATGCATATTCCTGACCATGTTAGGTATATTGGGAATTCATGAGATCCCATATTTGGTATATGGACACCATAACGAATTTAGTACATATTTTTTCTCTTCCTATTCCAGAGATACTGTAATAGAAGGAGTAATCAAATTCTTATATCTTTGAAACACTGTCACTTCACAAATGAATAAAACTTTTTCTCTTCTTAATCGGCTGTAAGTCCTTATATTTCAGGAAAAAGAAAGTAAAGATAATAAACTCTAAGTATGTATTCTGTAAAGAACCAAATTGACAACATTTAAATATTGTGCTTATATTCAAAAGATAATCTTTAGGGGCATACCACTCTAGATTTTAAAATGCAGTATTTTCTCTCAACATGCTAGAAATAGTGTACTTTCTTCTGGCTTCTGTTGGTGCTGTTGAAAAGTGAGCACTCTAATTCTTGGCAGGAGGTATGTAAGTGTACTAGAAGTTTTGAATCTGGTAGTTGAAGAACGGGATGTTCGAAATCAAAGTTTCCATTATGGTACTAGTTTTGATAATGATAATGTCCCGTGTGTACCTTTGAGAGTGGATGATTGCAGAGGAATGGATGAATAGATCCTCATTTCAGTGTTCAAAAATATGTATGTTTACCCAAGTAGTGAATGAAATACGGTGTTCTTACAAACTGTAAAATTTTGAAAAGAATTTTTCCCTGTACATTGAGGAGATCTAGCCCACATACCATGTTCAATGTTATTTAAAGCCTTCTGCTTCAATATCAAATAATGTTTTTAATTAGCTTTATTTAAACTGAAGTCAACTAATCATAGATTCTTGACTGGTAACTGACTTGATATTTTATTGCCCGCTAAGCTTTGGTGTGTAAGTAAGTGTGACATAGGCATTCATTGCTGAAGAGCAATGGAAATGAAATTCTTCCCCAATGGTTTGAAAGTGTGGTGTGAGTACTGGCTTCACTAATAAGTATCGAATGTTATCATAATATCTAATCCTATATGCTTTTTCTGAATCTTTTAAAAAAATTCTTGGTTACATGACTTTGTTACTTTCCCCTGCATACTAAATACGGTTTCTTCACAGTCCCTCTGCCTTGCTTCTGATAATACGTGGTTTCAGGAAAGTGTGTTATTGACTCATTGGTACTAAAGTATGCTTGGTATTTGAATTTTAACAGATTTTAAGACAAAAGAGTGAACCTTTCTGACATGTAAGAAATAACATTTAGTAAGACCTTTTGTAACGCCTAAAATAACATATAAGTTTGTGACCTACTATGTAAATAGGTAAAGTTGACTAAAAGTGATCAGAAGAAATTCAGAAATATATTTGTTCGAAGTGTATATTAGGTGTACATATTTATGCTTTAATGTATATTTGTAGACACATACACTTTATAAAACTTTAGAAGAAGACAAGAGTCAATAGGTAATAAATTAGAAAGCCACAGTAGCCACATTTATGATTTGGAGTCTGATGTATATTTTTTTCTTTTAATTTAACAAAGATTATATGTCTCAGAAGCTACTGAAAAAAAATGTCAAAATAAAATTCTTAGAAATTCAGATACGCTAATGGATTTTGATTAAAAAGAAATTTTGGATCAAATGAATAACAAAAGTGTTACCTTGACTAATGGTTTTGTTAATTGGGCTTCGCCTGACATGCGTTTGCTTAGAATTTAACTATGATTTTTTTCTTTTTTTTCCAGTGTTGAAGAACCCGGTATGTAAATTATATAGATTTCCCACATCTGACAATAAGTGGATGCGAATTCGAGAGCAAATGTCAGAGAGCATTCTTTCCTTTCATATTCCTAAGGAATTGATTTCCCTTCACATTAAAGAAGATTTGTGCAGGTAAGAGAAAATAACTGTTGTCTCTCATATTAATTATTTTATATCATTTAAAATTTTTAATTGACAAATTATATATAATCTGTGCAATGTTTTGAAATATGTATGTGTTGTGAAATAGCTAAATCGAACCCAGTTAACATTTTCATTACCTCACATACTTATCAATTATTATTTTTTCTCTAGAATATTTTTTCTAAAGGCATAATGATGACGTAAAAATCTAGACCTGAACTGTATACTATGGTGGCCACTAGTCCTATGTAACTATCGATTACTTGAGATATGACTAATCCAAAATGAAATGTTCTATCACTGTAAGATACACACCAGATCTTTAATTCTTAGCACACGCTTGCAGATGATTTAATACAAAATGTTAACTTGGATATATTGGGGTTTTATAAAATATATTACTAAAGTTAACCTCATCTGCTTTTTTAATTTAAACTTTTAAAATATGGCTACTAGAAAATTTAACATTACATATGTTACTTTCATTTGTGGTTTGAGCTATATTTCTTGGATACCTTGGTATCTAGCCAATAATTTGAGCTTTGATCTTGTAATAATTCTTGTATCTTTTCCTCAACTGCTTATGGTTGCTGTTTCTGGAAATAATTCCTATTTGACTCACCTTTGGACTTCTCGTTTGTAGTAAGGCTTTCAGAAATTTATTAGTCTAAAAATGACTGGAGATGACTGAATAAAACATGCTATACTAATAGACGGTATTGTACAACAAAATTAAATCAGTTGCTATAATAAGGTAGAGGGATTTGAGAGCTTATTGCTTGTTAAGAGTATCTCTGGACCATGACTAATCAATTTGTTTCTCTGCCTTTTAAACAAACCTGTAATAACATTAAAAATGCTGAATGCTACATTATATAAAATCCTGTTAAGGTTCTAAATCTCATTAAATTAGCAACTTTTAAAAAGTTAACACTTTATAATTGCTGAAATCTACAGCAGAGTGTGAAATTTCTAGCATTTGGGTTCCGGTCTTATGCTCACATTAGTGCACATATTTATTTAATAGTACTGTACTCTTTTGGTAGACTCTGAAGTCCCCAGGGATTCCATATTAACCTAAGCCAGTGAGGACACCATAGACAGGGCAGGTCAAATTGGCAACTGTTAACAAAATTGGTTAGGGTAGGCATGACTGCATGAATACGAAAACAGAACCCCAATTTCAGGGAAATTAGGGAACTGGATTATTAAAATGTGATCTGCATCTAGGGAAATAAACACTAAAAATGAGACAGAAAGGTGAATATTTGAGAGTAGCAGAGTGAGGATCATAAAGCCAGAGAAATCAGACAACACGTATTGACTCAGGCAAAGAGAAGCTATGGCATGCTCAGGAATCTAAGCGCACTACGTAAGAGTCAACTGCAAGAAGCAGCAGCCAAGTTATTGTGAAATGGGTTTTCAACATTATCCCTACCTAACAGACATAGTGACAGTAGGCAATAGACAAAACACATTACCTGGAAGCATAAAGCAAGCTTATATATTACAGTAGAAGCACAAGGAGTTTGGATTTTAGAAGTCATTATCCCCAACATGATTGCGTTCTAGACCACTGGACACCGAGAATCACTCCTACTAGAGCCATGTAATGATCACCTTTTTATCCTGAGGGGTTGAAGACGGTAGCTAGTCCTCACAGGAGTTATGCAGAATAAGGAAAGACTCTCAGTAGACAAGCATGAGATTACAGGCAGGACCCGAGAAACACAGAAGAAGAGTTGCCACATGAAGCAGACTTAAGAATTTAGAACTAGGGGCTTACCCTTTAAATGGCTCCAGAATACCTACATCTAATGTAGCCAAAACTAAATTTCTAATTACAGTTAACAATAATTTATTCTGTAATCCCAAATACTTAGAAGAATTGTAATGTTCACCACACAAAGAAAAGATAAATTTTTGAGGTGATGAATATCCTAGTTACTCTGACCTACACATCATATACAAGTATCAAAATATCACATGTACCCCCAAAATATATACAACTATGATATAGCAATAAAACATAAGATAAATGGAATAGAATGTCTTTGAAGACATAGACAATATAAAATAATGACATGTCGGCCGGGCGTGGTGGCTCACGCCTGTAATCCCAGCACTTTGGGAGGCCGAGGCAGGCAGATCACTAGGTTAAGAGATCGAGACCATCCTGGCTAACGTGGTGAAACCTCGTCTCTACTAAAAATACAGAAACAAAATTACCAGGTGTGGCGGCGGGCACCTGTAGTCCCAGCTACTCAGGAGGCTGAGGTGGGAGAATGGCGTGAACCCAGGAGGCGGAGCTTGCAGTGAGCTGAGATCACACCGCTGCACTCCAGCCTGGGCGACAGGGTGAGACTCCGTCTCAAATAAATAAATAAATAAATAAATAAATAAATAAATAAATAAATAAGACATGTCATAAAACACTGAAATTCATTAACTTATATTCATTAACATAGCATTTATTATTATACTATATATAGTATTTAACATAATAACCAATTTTAGCCTAATATTTTTGAGTTGAAAATCTTAGTTGATGGATCATGAACACCACTTCATTAAAAAAATTCAACAAGCTAGGAAAAGAAAGAGTAATCCTATTTGAATTTGAAAATCGTCTTGTGACCCTGTCTTTTGTCTTCAGTTTAGAAACCTCTTAAAGGATGATCAGCTGTCTTTCTAATGCTTGTCTGCTACTTTTGAGTCCTCCACAGTGCTATCTTCAAAGTCCACTTCTATTCTCACTAATATCCTTCTGTCTGCATTCAATGATAGCAAATCAAGGGAGAAAGAACGAGTAGGGAATTAGGAGAAAGAAACTAATAAGCTATTGAATTTTGGTAGTCATAGCCACTGTCATTACTGTTGTTATTTTAACACATCAAAGTATTATCCACCTACCCTATTCTCTTTATGACTTTCTCTGTATCTCTTTTGTTATTTCCATATGCTTCACAGCAAAACATTTGCTAACACATAGAAGGGGCTGGTGGGCAGTTTTGGGAAAGATGAATAAATACCGCCTCCCAATACGAAGCTCCATTGCCAGAGACAAAATTAGAAACTGGAATTGTTCAGAGAAGAAAATTACATTTTAATTCTACAAAAACAAAAGATATAGAAACCTGATAGATTCCAAAATCTCACCAGGGTCTGTGATGGCCAGGCTGTATACTTTTGGCTTTCTCCAATACCTTTTCTGTATAAATCTCCTATCATTAGAATTTATTTAGAAATTCAACAATGAATGTTTTAAATTTTATATTGAAAAAGGAGATTTTCAAAATTCATCCTGGAGACTCAAAGGGGAAATAGGAAAAGCTTGTAGGAAAATTGGCCAGCTGTCTCAGTGGAGTGTAAGAAGATATAGTTACTGTAAAACAGAATAAGAAATCTATACAAAGGGAACCATCTAAAGAAAAAAGGTCATGAAGAAAAGTGTAATGCACTAAATAATGAAATTTTAAGATGCAGTGGCCACATTAAATCCACAGAGCCAGCAGAAAAGATTTAACACTAAGACATCATGTCTGTAATGTGGAAGACAAACACAATAAGCTCTTCCTAAATGCTAAAGAAAGTTGAAAAAAAGGTTCAAATGGATGAGAGAGAAGATGTTAGATGTGCAAGACAAAGAGCTGGACATTACTAAATAATTTTAAGTGTTCTTGGAGAAGAACAGTTAGTGCAAAAAACTTGACAAAGAGCATTAAAAAAATTACTGAGTCTACAGTTTTGTTTTTACTTTTACATGCTAAAATCAGGCTAGCATTATACTTCCCTGTAGAACCCGATGGAACAGTATCTACTGATTTCTGAGAGAAAAGGGCTGTGGCTTTACATTATTATATAGGGTTAGGTTATAAATTTTTTATGGATGAAGCGAGATGTACTGACATATACAAGAACTCAGAAACCATTATACACAAAACATTCTTGAAAATCCTACTTGAAGACATATCCTATCCAACTGAGAAAATAGTTTAAGAATTATATTTGTAATATAGTACAAAAATTAAATTATATGATGATATAAAATTAATGTACCATAATGTAAAAATTAGGCATGTTAAGAATGGGAAATTGTCCTATAAAAGAATTCGAGGCATTCTTCTTCGTGTAATCTCCAGGGGAAGCTTTACTCTGAGGTTTTTTCTCAGCTGCTCTTCCACTACCTTTACTTAGATCCCAGAAAGTGTTTTATTTGTACCAACTTCCCTCCCAGTCCCACAATTCAGATAGACTCTTGCCTTGTTTAATGAAAATGACAAGTGCCTTAGTACCATTACATTTCAATAGTTGCAAAGAGTGCAGACCATTCATTTACATGCTTGGAAATCCAAACTGGAAGAACCACTAAGCAAAAATTTTGCTTGTTTTTTTTTAATCCATAAAGACAAAAGTATTGCCTGAGAAACCTTGTATTATAGTCATTTGCATTGCTAAGGAAACTAAATAACTATTATCTGAAATTTTAACATAAATATTAACTAAGTTGTAACATTTTTTGGTGAAGAGTAGTAAACCAATGAGTAGCAGATACAAACTGTGTCTAAGTCCCTTTGATATATTGTTCTGTATAGGACCTGTGGGAGTACACACACACACACACACACACACACACACACACACAGGCATACCTGAGAAGTATTGTGCATTCAGTTCCAGACCACATTCATCAGTGATAGCCACCGCCATCAATGATCTTAGCTAAATCTTCTGGATAAGTTGCTGCAGATCCTCCATCAGCGCTTGCTGCTTCACCTTGTACTTTTATGTTATGAAAAGAGCTTCTTTCCTTAAACTTCGTGAACCAATGTCTGTCAGCTTCAAATTCTCTTCGTTAGCTTACTCACCTCTCTCAGCCTTTATAGAATTGAAGTAACTCTCTTTGGACTTTGCTCTGGATTAGAATTTGGCTTAAGGGAATGTTGTGACTGGTTTGATCTATCCAGAAAACTGTAACTTTCTCCACATCAGCAATAAGGCTGTTTTGCTTTCTTATTATTTGTGTATTCGCTGGAGTAGCAATTTTAATTTCCTTCAAAAGTTTTTTATTTGCATTCACAACTTGGCTGTTTGGCACAAGAGGCCTAACTTTCAGCCTTTCTTGACTTTTGACATGTCTTCCTCACTTAGCTTAATCATTTCTAGCTTTTGATCTAAAGTGTGAGACATGTAACTCTTTTTCATGAACACTGAGAGGCCATTGCAGGGTTATAGATTGGCCTACCTTTTGTATTTTTGTGTTTCATGAAATAGTGAGGCCCAAGGAGAAGAGGGAGGGAGATGGTGGAATGTCTGACCAGTTGGAGCAGTCTGAACACACAACATTTATTGACTAAGTTCACCGTCTTTTGGGTGTGGTTCATGGCACCCCAAAACAATTACAATAGTAATATCAAAGACCACTGATCACAGGTCACCATGACTGATATAATAATGAAAACATTGAAAACACTGCAACAATTCTAAAATGTGACACAGAAGCAGGAAGTAAGCACATGCTGCTGGAAAAATGGAGCTGGTAGACCTTCACGAAGGATTGCCACCAATCTTCAATTTGTAAAAACAAACAAAGAAACACAGTATCTGTAAAGAGCAATAAAGCTAAGCACAGTAAAGCACAGTAAATATATATGTAAAATATATTATTTTTAACAAAATATTAATAAATACAATATGAACTCATTCATGCCCTACCTGAGGGGTAAGCAAAAACTTTTACTTAAAGGGCAAGATAGTAAATATTTTTGTCTTTGCAAGGCATATGATCTCTGTCCTTACTACTTAGCTCTGCCATTGTAATACAGAAGCACTCATAGACAATATTTGCATGATTAATTGTAGCTGTTTCAATAAAACTTTATTGACAAAAGCAGGCCTGTCTTTAATTACCAAGATGATGAATTTGCAACCCTAGTGAATCCTTGACTTCCATGAAGTCAGGATTTTAAAAATCCTATACTTTTGTATAATAAATTGACCCTTTACCTCTTTTTTTATCCCAGTTTGAAACATTTATGTATAAGCTGATGAACAGAGTAAACAGTTGTGAGTTGGTGTGTTGCCATCTCTCTATAGAAGTGTTTAGACAATCATTTGAATATTTGCTTACGTAACAGTCTCTACTTTTCCAAGGGAGTGGAAAATGGAGAATTTAAAAGCCTCCTATGATTGAGATCAGTTTTTTCAACTCACAGATAAAGATTTTTTAATTTTTTACTGTGGATTTGTGAAGGCAAATAGCAAAGGAATACTATTAAGAAACTAGTATATAGAAATGTCTCTATATATAGTCAAACTATGTATTAAAAACAAAGTATTATTAGCAATTTCATAATTTTTTTAAAATCAGCGAGAATGAAATCCCACTCATAACATTAAAGTATATTATTAACTTTCATACATCGAAAGTTGGTGTATACCTGAAAGCGTCAGTCCGTGTGAGTCTTGTTTGCAGAAATCATGTATGTCTACTGTTCGCTTAGTTGTCTAAAGCATACACATATGTATAATAGAGCAGAATGGAGGAGGTTATTCTTTGCAGCCAATCCTGACATTGAATGGAAATGTTGTTGGCAGAGACGTAACGGTGCAGCAGCTACTTTTCCATCACTTGCACACAGGGTCTGTCTTGTCTGCAGCTGCCATCTAAAAACACACTTGCTATTAGTCTCTTAGTCTCACAGTTAGTGTGACATTTGGACTCAACATGAACTGTTTTTATTAAATTTGAGATGGTACATACACAAAATCTCAGAGTTGTGATAGACTTTCAATCCTTTCGGAGCTCCCTTCGATTGGCCTGAGCATTAACACCTTCTGAGTTCAAGTTTGATACATAGCAGTTTTTGAATTGGCAGTGAAGTGTTCTCGTAACACTATACTTTTTTAATATTATGGTTTAGTTCCAAAAAATTCACAAGGAGGAAATGTTAGATATCACTCAAGTTGTTTACTGCTGTGAAGAAAGGCTCGTATGGGGGCTTAGTAATTTTCTCATTCTTTGCTCCTGCAGCCACAGTTACAGATACGTAAAATATATATTGAGTTTTTGCCATGAAAATAATACATGCTCACTATGCGAAATAGTAAAAATATAGAAAATTTATGAAAGAGAAAAGATAAAATAACTTCAAATCCACACCAAGAAAGGCAATTTTGTTTTTCTTTTTTCTTTTTCTTTTTTTTTTTTGTTCGAGGTGGAGTTTCACTCTTGTTGCCCAGGCTGGGGTGCAATGGCATGATCTCGGCTCACTGCAACCTCTGCAACCTCTCCTCCTGGGTTCAAGTGGTTCTCCTACCTCAGCCTCCCGAGTAGCTGGAATTACAGGCGTGCACCACCATGTGCGGCTAATTTTGTATTTTTAGCAGAGATGGAGTTTCTCCATGTTGGTCGGGCTGTTCTCAAACTCCCTACCTCAGGTGATCTGCCTGCCTCGGTCTCCCGAAGTGCTGGGATTACAGGTGTGAGCTACCACACCCAGCCTTGTTTTTATTTTCTATGTCTACTGTCATCTTCATGAGCCTCGCTGCGGTACAAGAGGTTTGTTTCCTGTGACCATCACTCTCTGTTATCATCCTTAATTTTTCCTGCACGTCTGAGTTATATTATGCATACATCTGTGATTATTTATGTAATGTTAAATAAAACTGTAGGCTGCTAATCAGTTTAAAATATTTTAATTTAATACATAAAAAGACTCGAAGGAAGTATACTAACATATGAACAATGGTTATTTCTTGGTGATGGATTTAGAGTAGTAACTTGTTTCACAGAAAAAGAAAATGAATACACGAACACTTACAAGTAGCCTAGGCTATTTAGACTTGCCAGTTAGTGGTACCTTGGTTTCTTCTAGTTTAAATAGCTTACTTTCCATCTAAATATCAAAGTCTATTTAAAATTTAGCTTCCCCTCAGGCTTGGTTTAAAAAGTTTGGATGACTCTATCTTTTCAGAAAAATCAGCAGTCCTTTAGAATTTTAATTTCCTTCTTCCCTATCCCCTAAAAATATATAGGTAAATGAGATTGGCTTACTGTCTCTTCGTAGCATCAGGAACAAAGGGGTTCTTGATTCCTTGCAGTATCCTTTGGATGCCTAGGGATTTCTATTATGGGATGACTGATAATCATGGAGATGCCATTAGCTTCATCTGGCTTTTGAGTGATATTCTGGCATCTCTACTGGTACTTCCTTGCATCCGATCTTTGAAGTGCCTGCACTTGGGGGTTGCTTGGTCCTGATCATATACTTCTACCAAAACATTGGCATTTTCAGGACTTCTGTAAGTCTTCAATGGGATGTATATAATCTTTTAGATTTTTTATACACCATTCAATGGCCATGTGGGAAGCAGGGCGGTATTCATCTACCTACCACCTTCCACAATCAGTACCACAGCATGGCTTATTTATCATGTTGAATAAGGCACTGTTGTCAAAGCCTTATATAGTTCATGTATTAATAGTGCTGCATATTCTATATAGGAATCTAAATGCTTTATTGAAAATTACACTATGCTTCATTTTGTAACCTTATTTTTCACCGTGTATCACGTATATTTTAACATCCTTCACAAATGGCTCCCTACAGTATGATTTGTAATGGTTATTTAATGTCCTGTCATAGAACTGCTCCATAAGGGAAATATAAATTGTTGCTTAAATTTATATTGTACATCAATATACATTATACATATTATGTAAATAATTTAAATGTAGAAAACTGTATAAATACGTATTTGTGCACATCTTCAGTATCCTTTAGGTTTAAATACAATAAGTTAAATTACGGAGACAAAGTGTGTATGTATTTTAGGGCCTTGGTTTTATATTTCAGTTTGCCTCCAAAAAGTTTGTCAATTTTACCTTCATTAATTACATAGGCAGAACTTAAACCCTTATTACTTTTTAAACTGATAGTTTTTGATTGCCTGTGTGGTTGAACATTTATCTATATATTTATTACAAATATACACACAAGTACACATAAATGCTTATGTGGAAACTGGGATATTCCTATTTTTCCTTTTGATTTACAAGAACTACTTATATATTTAGTATATATTCAGTATATATTTCATGATACATATTTTTCAAATATTATCTCTAATTGTATATTTAAAATTTTATTTTTATTATAAAATTGAATGTATATTTTTTCTATTGTACTTAGAAACTTTGACTTTATTCTGAGAATAGTTCAATATTAAATGGTAAACATGTTAGTTATTTGGAGTGTATTAGTTAGCATGTTGTAAAAGGAGATGCCATTTAGTGCACTTTCATCTCTTTCTCACCTCCTTACAAAACTGCCAAGTTTTTATGTCTCCTCACTGTCTTCACCAAAGTAATTAAGAAAATTAAACAGCGACAACAACAGTGAAATTACTTTCAAAAGAACTCATAGCTTTGGATATTCATTTTTTACATTTAAGAATATGGTCTGCTGAAGACATCTTTTCTGCATCCAATGCAATTTTATAGTTTGGTTCCTATAGATTTTGCATATTTTTATGAAAAGTAATATGTTTGATTTGTATTGACATTTTAAAAAAGAATTCTTATGGATTTATCAATTCTACATTTCCTGTTGTCTCAATCAATTATTTCTCTGTTTATCTTTATTATCTTCATTCTTTTTTAAAATGTAGACTTTCTACATGGACTGCATGCTACTTTTATTTCTATTCTGTCTGTTTAAATGGAGAGACTATTTAAAAACCATGAATTTGTGATAAGTAGATCTTAGATCACATACACAAACCTTGATGTGCATGTTTCCATTTTTAGTATTTTTGAAAGTCTTTAATTTTTGTTTTGTTCCATCTTTGAACAAATGTTATTCAGAAAATTTTCTTTTTGAAGATGTTAGAAATTTTGTTTTTACCCTTGGTTTAAAATTTTTAAATATATTCTGTTTTTATATTTAGCTTTTCTTGAAACATACCGTTTAATTTTTTCTTCTTTTCTTTCTTTTTTTTTTTTTTTTTTTAATTTTTTTGAGACAGAGTCTCCCTCTGTTGCCCAGACTGGAGTGTAGTGGCATGATCTCAGCTCACTGCAACCTCTGCCTCCCGGGTTGAAGCAATTCTTCTGCCTCAGCCTCCCAGGTAGTTGGGATTACAGGCACCCACCACCATGCCCAGCTAATTTTTGTTTTAGTATAGAGAAGGTTTCATCATGTTGGCCACGCTTGTCTCGAACTCCTGACCTCAAGTGATCTGCCCGCCTTGACCTCCCAAAGTGCTGGGATTACAGGTGTGAGCTACCATGACTGGCCTAATTTTTTTCAAATTTTTCGTGAATACATGAAAATATATTGCATTCTATACCTGAGATGTAAAAAGCTGTAATAACTTTCATTAACTTAAAATTATTTTCATCAAATAACATTTTTAATGTTCTTTCTTCATCTCTTTTTTTGTTACTTATACTATCAGAAGTTAAAAGGGCTATATGATAAACATCTCGCAATGACAGCTTTATCATTAAATCCAATGTGCTGTCCTTACCCCTCATATTTTTGGCATCTCAACAGCATTCAACTTCATCTTGGAAACAGTCTTCCATCAGATGCTGTGGCTGCACATTCTCCTGGTAGTAAAGTGACCTCCCTTGCTATGCCTTCTGTGTCTCCAGAGTAGACTCTTCTTTTTCTATCCATCCCTTACAGACTGGTGTTTCTTCATGCTTGGTTCTAAGTATACTAGCTCTCCCACTCTATTTGCCCTTTGTAATCAGTCGCATCCACTGCCATGGAGTTCATCATTACCTACATGCTATTGTTTTCTAAATCCTCCAGCTCTCACTTGTATTCTGAACTCTAGATACTACTACACAACCACCTGCCGAATGTTTCTATTTGTTTGTCTTGCAGTTAGCTCCAACTCAACATGTCTAAAACTTAACTTATCTTTTTCCTTTCAAATTCATTCTTCCTCAATTAGTTCCTATCTCAGTCCATAATACTACCCTCTGCCTACCCAACAGTTCAGTGCGGGGGTGTAGAACATGTCCTTTTGTTTTTATTTGACTACATTTAACCACATTCTACTTTAAGTGTCAATTTCTGATGATTCTAATTCCACAGTTTATCCCAAGCCCATTTAATTTTTATATCTGCTGTTCCCCATGCTCTTATTAAACTGTATCATTTCTTCCCTATAATAATGCAACCATCTACTAATGGTTTTTCTTTCTACAACTTTACTCTTTTCATTAGAATTCATGACTCATGTTGCAGGCACACACAATCTGATTGAAAATGTTATAAAATGCAGATTTACAGTAGGAGTTTTCTGGTGACAGCTTTGATATTTAACCTCCTAAGAAGTATACTGGAATTATCTGTTGGGAAGGGAAGAGTGGGCAAATAATATTAGCTCTAACATACTCAATATAACATCTTTGTTTTGAGAAGTTTAATAAGTTATTCCATAATCATGATATGTAAGGGACTATTAAAAAACAACCTCTTTGATCTAGCATAAATGAGAGATGGGGGAAATGGCAGCTGGTTTATTGTGTAGTAATTACAGTGGAAGGAAGAGAGCAACATGTTGAAAACAGCATAGAGAGCCTATGTTTATTTAAGGTCTGTGTGTACGTGCTTATATGTGAGTGCGTTTGTTTGTATTCACAGTGCTTCAAACTTTACAGTCCTTCAAGCTTGGGTTGAGTGCCAACAAGCTATGTAGGTCTTGCTAAACTATCACTAAAATTTTTACGGTATGCTTTAACGTTGCCATATATTTTGTTTATGTTGAGTATTTTCTTCAAATTTTGTACTGCTTGAAAGGTTTGCTGTGCTCAGTCTACATTGAAATATGTTGGTTACTAGATAAAATGATGGTACATGTATAACTTAAGCTTCATGACAGCTACAAATGTTTTGTTATATCATGTGTACCTTTACATGTTCAGATGAGAGACTGTGGTGCCCACGAAATATTGGCTTTATCAAAAAAGTATAAATTCCTAGGCCTCAAATAGTGTTGGAAAACCTATCATGAGCACAAAATATTTTAAAGTAACACTTAGAAATATTTCAGTGGAAATGAACCTCATGACCAATAAAAGTTCCCAGGAGAAAATTAATTTGATCTATGTCATATTTTTTTTCTCTTTTTCTCCTGCCCCTTTTCATTCCTATGTAGAAGTCTCATCATTAACTCAATAAATGGGAAGGAGGTGGGAGGATCTTTCTAGCATATAATGCAAGGACTTTAGAGGAAAGGATACGAATATTCCAAACAATGAACTTAAAGCCTTTCTTAAATTGCTGTATATATATATATATAAATTTATAAATTGCTATATATAAAATAAATAAATGAAATATTAAATAAAATAAAATAAATAGAATATTAAAATAAATAGAATATTAAAAATATATAAATTGTTATATATATATATACATTGCTCTGTGTGTGTGTGTGTGTGTGTGTGTATGTATTAGTCAGGGTTCTCTAGAGGGTCAGGAACTAATAGGATATATGTACATATGAAAGGGAGTTTATTAAGGAGAATTGACTCACACGATCACAAGGTAAAGTCCCACGATAGGCCATCTGCACATTGAGGAGCAAGGAAGGCTGCAGTGGCTCAGTCCCAGACCCAAAACCTCAAATGTAGGGAAGCTGACAGTGCAGCCTTCAGTCTGTGGCCAAAGGCCGAAGAGCCCCTGGCAAACTACTAGTGTAAGTGCAAGAGTCAAAAGCCAAAGAACTTAAAGTCTGATGTTTGAGAGCAGGAAACATCCAGTATGAGAGAAAGATGAAGGCTGGAAGACTCAGAAACTCATAGTTTCTTCTACCTTCTGCCTGCTTTTTCTAGCCACTTTGGCAGCCTATTGGATGGTGCCCACCCACAGTATGGGTGGGTCTTCCTCTCCCAGTCCACTGACTTAAATGTTATCTCTTCTGGTAACACCCAGAAACACCCAGATATACCCAGAAACAAGACTTCTCATCCTTCAGTCAAGCTGACACTTAACATTAACCATCACTTTAGTATAAACAATACAGTAGAGTTTGAGACATAGAAACTTTAAATACAATGTTTTATGGGCCACTTATTTGAGAGAATATACACGCCTTATCCTGGATATCACAGTTTGCAAATGTTATACATATACTAGATTAATGGTGATAAAATATTTTTTCAGTCAGTGAGAAACATACATTTTGTTTATCACTAAATCAGATATTCTGTATTCTATATTTTAGAGCTGTATTTTAGAACAATGATAAATTATATCCTAAATCTATATTTTGATCATTTTATATTATTACATATGAAGAAGATGGCCAGTAAGAGTCTTTAAAATCTCAGCTTTGAAATCCTAGTTGCTGCACAAGGAAATATGTTAAAGAGACACATTCTATATGTTTACTTAAATGTTTTCATATAATGTAGAATTGGTTTTCTAAGTAGTAAAGCTGTTCTGAGAGACAGAAGATATTTTATTTTCTGATTCTATATCTTAAAACATTTTGTGACTATAATTTAAACGATTATTCATTTTATGTCAAAATGATAGCACTTCAAGAATACCTTTTAAAAATATTAAAAATATATATTAAAAACTCCAAATACATTCAGATTTATTTAAGTGAATTGTATATCAAAAACACTTTCATTATGCAAAAGATAATAGGATTATATTACATAGTGACCCAGACTCTCCATTGAGCATGATTTGACATTCTAAGATTTAATTTATGTATTTTGTCAAAATATGTTTATCATTAGACAAGGGTTCCCCTTCACTTGGCCTACCAGGTAGGCATGATTTTATATCTAGCAATTTCTCCAGCTTCATTTTGTGTCTTGATTTTTTTGGCATGGCTGAAGCACATGCCTTTTGGGATGTCTGTTGACGTTTGAATACTTAGGTAAAACAAATGCACAGTGAAAATCTTTACTGACTTTAAAGAAACATTGATTAGTGGGAAAAGCAATAGGGAGCAACTACTCTGTTTAATCTAATGTGTATCAAATAAACTTTGTAGATGTTTTTGTAGTTTTCTGTCTCTTTCTCTTTCTCTTTCTTGCTTGCTGTCTCTAAGAACAAAGAACTGAGGATCCAAAAAAAAAAAATGCATTAAAAATATCACATCAAGACTCTACCATTGACTTACACCTGGTTAATATTATTTCTTCTGTTCATTCCTCTTTGTGCAATGTTGATGCACAATTAGAATACCATGTGGTATAATATTCATCATGTAAAGTATATTTGCCCTACCAACTCCTAGTATTGAGGGCAGATGCTGTGTGTCATTAAGTTCATTGTTATGGATTCTTGGTATCACTTAATGAGAGGTCCTGTAGAGCACTTAGTGTCACCAAGCTGGTGATAGAAATATATCTTTTATTCTTCTATTTGGGTATTAAAATATCCCCACGGGAAAGAATAAGGCAAAACTCATTCAGAAGCACATTTTTTTCCAATTGTGCCAAGATTTTTGTATTTCAAGTGAATGGAGGAGGGAAAAGTGTATGGAAATGACAAAAGTACAGAATGAGAATAAATATAAAACTCACTCAAAATATATATCTACTACTTGGCACATAGTTAAAATTTCTAGAACACTATTTCGTCTCTCAATTTCCAGATTTTTATTTTATTTTTTGGTTATACCACTATCATTTGTCTGGCAGAGCTACTATACTAACTGAGTGATCAAGAGTCTAGCACTTAAGACTATAGGGTGTGTGTGTGTGTGTGTGCATGCACATATGTGTGGAACATATGAACATATATGTGTGAAATCTGGCTGCCCCAAAACCACTTACTAGCTATATGACATGGCCCAATTTACCTAGCCACTCTATTTTTCAGTTTCCTCAGCTGTAAAAAAGGGACTAAATACTATATGCACATGGTTATTGCAAGGTTTAAAATAAATTATTGATAAAAAAAAATCTGTTCACAGATTCATATGCCTTTAAAATGTGGAAACCATGCTTAACATTTATGTTAATCATATACATGGTGAAACAATGTATCAGAGCTACTATGTTAGTTCTTTTGCATTTCAACTGAAAGTTGGTTCTGTCTCAGATACAAATCTGAGTCTGTGATTTGTTTTAGTCTCCTCTGGCTTACAAACCCAGCACATTTCTTAGATATACTGATGATACTATGCCACGAATTCCCAATGGACAGAAGAGCAGGCAGGGCATGCCGTCTGTCCAGAAAGCTGGTGTGTTCGAAGCTGAGACACTGATTTTGGAGTAATACTCAGGCTTCAGATTAGTTAGGAGCTGCTGAGCAACATAAAAATAATTCCTCAATTTTGTTATTTGTATTATACCTGGAATTTAGCACAATACCTAACATATAATAAGCACTCAATAATATATTTTCCCTAAGAACAATTGAAATTGTTAGTACAGGGCAACATGATTACATTTAGAAAATGGGAGAAAAGTGTGGAGGGAAAAACAAGTTAGGAGATACTATGGGTACCTAGGCTTATGATGATGGTGGCCTAGACCAGGGTAGTCATGTACATAAATTTCAGCTTTTGTAAGGAACTAAATCAACAGAACTTGGTGATGGATTACATTTAGAAGGTAAGTGTCAAGGATGACTCAAGCATTCTGGCCAGCATAACTGAACAGATAAGTATAATTCATGGGTGTAAGAAATAGTGGGTAAGGGCTGGGCGCGGTGGCTTATGCCTGTAATCCTGGTACTTTGGGAGACCTAGGCAGGCGAATCACCTGAGGCCAGGAATTCAAGACCAGCCTGGCCAACATGGTGAAACCTTGTCTCTACTAAAACTACAAAAATTAGCTGGGCGTGGTGGCATCCACCTGTAATCCTAGCTACTTGGGAGGTTGAGGCGGGAGAATGGCTTGAGCCCGGGAGGCGGAGTTTGCAGCGAGGTGGAGGTTGCAGTGAGGCAAGATCTTGCCATTGCCCTCCAGTCTGGGTGACAGAGTGAGGCTCCATCTCAGAAAAAACAAAAATAAAAACAAGAACAGAAATAGTGGGTAAGCACCAGGTTTAGAAGGAAAGGACCTCATTGACGCTTAGTTGAATCATCTAGAACCAAGCTAGCCCATACCATAGTCACTTGCCACATGTAACTATTTAAACTTATTTACATTTTTTAAAAATGAAATAAAATGAAACATTTAGTTTCTCCGTCACCTGCTTACATTTCAAGGACCAAACAGCTATGTGTGGCTAGTACCTATCATACTAGGTAGCACAGATATAGAACATTTCCAACATCATGAAGAGTTCTACTGGACAAGACCGATCTAGGGTAAATAGCATCCGTAATTTATTTAAAAAGAGCTATAGTAACATCAAAAAAAAACCCAAAAAAACAAAACAAAACAAAAAACAAAAAAAAAAACCCTCCTTTCTTATGGCCCATTGGAATTGAATGTGAAAAACGAAAAGACTGGCATCACACATTCTACTCTATCCTTGTGGGCAAGATAGAAATTTGGTGTTTGTTTTGTTTTGTGTGTTCCTCAGATTGGTAATGTCAAGATAGATGTTCTCTGCTAAGGTTTCTAGTGGGAGAGGGATTGTGTTATGTTTCTAATAGAGAGTCCACACAGCATAGCAGTTTAAAGCATGAGCTCTGTTTTGGGCTGAATTGTACCTTGCCCCTGCCAAATTCACATGTGGAAGCCCTAGCCCCAGTACTACAGAATATGACTATATTGGAGACAGGGTCTTCAAACAGGTGATTAGGTTAAAGAGAGGCCATTATGGTGGGCCCTAATCCAATCTGACTCATGTTCATATAGGAGAAAATTTGGGTACACAGGGGAACACCAGGGAGTATATGTACACAGGGGAAAGATATAGTGTGAATATAGTGAAGAGGTTGTCATCTGCAAGCCAATGAGAGGGGTTGCAGAACAAACCAAACCTGCTAACACCTTGATCTTGGACTTGTAGCCCCTAGAATTCTGTGAAAATAAATTTCTATTGTTTAAGCCACCAAGTCCATGATATTTTCTTATGACAGTCTTAGCAAACTGCCTGGACTTAATGCCAGCTCTGCCAGTCACTAGGTGGGTGACCAGGAGTGAGTCACTTAACATCTCTGGTTAACTTCTCCTTTCTAAAATGAGAATGATAATCATTGTGCCTATTTCAATGAATTGTCATGAATGGCAAATGAGTGAATTTTTGTGAAGTGCTCAGAATAATAGCTGACATAGAAGCACTCTATAAGTAATTGTTTGTTTGTTTGTTTGTTTGTTTTGAGACGGAGTCTTGCTCTGTCGCCCAGGCTGGAGTGCAGTGGCCGGATCTCAGCTCACTGCAAGCTCTGCCTCCCAGGTTCACGCCATTCTCCTGCCTCAGCCTCCCGAGTAGCTGGGACTACAGGCGCCCGCCACCTCACCTGGCTAGTTTTTTTGTATTTTTTAGTAGAGACGGGGTTTCACCGTGTTAGCCAGGATGGTCTCGATCTCCTGACCTCGTGATCCGCCCGTCTATAAGTAATTGTTAAACGACTAGAACGTAAATACACATTTTGTTGTGTTGGTTGGCTTTCCAGCAGTCGCTATAGCCAAGACTGTCTGTTCAATGCACGTTCAAAAAAAATATTTGAACCAGCTCAGTTGAACTATTTGAAAGTTACATTCAGATGAGCCCCTCAGGTAGGAGCTTCTAATCTTGTCCTTCTATTCAGGGACACTTTTATAGGAGAAACTGTACTCCCCCAAGAATTTACATAAAAACGATAACAGGATTTGAATTCCTAGGACCTGAGTACATGTTCTGAATCTACCATTTACTGGCAATGTAGCATCAACCAAGTCACTTTACTTCTCAGTCATTTGTCTAGAGTGATATTGTCCAAAAGAACATTCTGTGATGATAGAAATGCTCTGTACTGTACCATCCCATAGGGTAGTCATTTGTGGCTATTGAACATTTGAAATATACCTAGTATGACTGAATTTTTTATTTTGTTTGGTGCAGCAGTGGGGCAATGATCTCAGAGGATTGTTATGAAATCAAAGGAAGGGATCTTTTCTATGCAAAAGTAACCTTGATTATCAAAAGGGATAACACCTGGAAAATCTTATGGTGTCCACTAACCAAACAAATGTGACATAGAATATCCAGTGGAGCCTGCTGAATTCCTTCTACCTATGAAACTGGACAACATTCTCCATCCAAGTCCAGGGGTGGAGGAATTTAAAGGGGTGGTATCCAGAAATGTTCTCTATTTCTGAAATTATGGACAAAAATTATTAAAATGTGATGAGAGTATTAGTACTCTTTCTTGTTTTAACAGCTTTTAAGTACATTTCATAATTTCCATGGCTACTTAGAATGAAAAGGCATGTAATGAACATATGTGGATTTGTGAGACATCTTCACACAATGCAACTACCACTGCTTTAGACAATAGAGGAGCACTGAGCTTTAAAATACTTAAAAATAAATGCTGGCCATGTTTCATAACTTTAACGCAAACTATGAAGGGTAAACTAGATGTTATTTAGAAGTAAATAAATACCAATTTAACTTTATCAAGAATAGCAAATAGATTCTTAGTTTGGAAAAAGACATACTTATTGTTCTTCATTTTTTTCTAATGCAGTTACCTAAAATTAAATAATAGAATCTGGCTGTTTATCAGATACAAACAGATTTTGTGATTACAACTAAATCCTGTAATAACTGTGTTCCAACTGTCAGTCTTTGTATATAACTTGAGGCTTAATTGTGTGTGTGGTACAATAAGCCGTTATTTTAACTTCAAGTGAAAATTGGAGTGAATGACCACTTGGAATATTCAGTTGTTTTTCCCTGAAATAGTGGCTCATGGCTTGCAACATTAACCACATTGTCATTTATAGGAATGTATTTTAAAAAATAGGCCTGTGATTTATGGATGCAATTTTTATCCTTGTATGGGTTAAAGTACAGACATTTTGAATTGTGAGCTGAATATACTGTGAAACCTGACATCCAGTTGAACTTTGCGCAGTTTTATGGTGTCACCCAACCACTTTATGAAATTGAAGCCACCTGCCAGTCATTTATGTAGTCTATTCTTCACTGACTATTTAGTATTTAATTTTTTTCCTAGTGAATAATTTTTTTATGACTTCTTTTAAGTTTGATTTAAGGTCTAATTTTGTTTAATGAATGAAAGCACCTTGGCTGTTAAACTTTCTACCTATGCATACCATGTGTAGCTTTACTGTGTAATAACTAACAAAAGGCTTTATTTAAGTTCTATAGCTATTTTTATTTTTAAAAATGGTATTATAGAGTTCCTTGTGGAAAAATATTTCTATTTACTTAAATTATAACAGTCTCAAATAACATGTTTCTGTCTCTCATACTGGGCTATTTCCTTTGGTGTATACATTTCTGTCAGGCTACTTTGTCTTACTACTCTTCTGTAAATTAATTGCCTGTTATTCTCAGATACTCATTACACTAATTACCTTCCATAATTTCTGACATTTTTGAATTTATATACCCAGATTTTTAAAGTTTACCAGTTCTGGTTCACACTTCCAATATCATAGGTGCTTGCACACAGAATGTTGGCCTCAGAACTACAGAGATTTCTTGTGCGTGTCCCTTAGACAAGTCGAACATCTCTGTAGTCGTTTTTCTTTTGAACAAGTCAGGAGAGCATTTGTAAAATGTGGTAGAAGGATAAAAGCCCATGGAAGAGCTTAAACTATATTCTGGATGATTTCCTTCCATCTCTCTCCCACCACCACCAACTGACCTGCCTCTCAGCTTCTTATGCACTAAGCAGAGAGAAATCAGTGCAATGGAATCCCAGCATAGTTAGTGTGTGGGTCGGGGTTCCATAGAGAAACACAGTAGAACACACACACACACACACACACACACACACACACACACACACACGATTTATTAGAAAGAATTGGCTCACATCATTATACAAGCTGACAAGTCCCAAGATTTGCAGGTTGAGTAGGCAAGCTGGAGACCCAATAGAGCCGATGGTGTGGTTCCAGTCTAGAGTGTCAGTCTGAGTTCAAAGGCAGGAAAAAAGCAAAGTCTCAGTTTGAAGGCAGTCAGGCAGGAGAATCCTCTCTTACTTGGGGGAAGTGTCAGCCTCTTATTCTATTCAGGCCTCCACCTGATTGAATTAGGCTCACCCAAGTTAGAGAGGGAAGTGGGCTGTACTGAGGCTACCAAGTCAAATGTTAATCTGCCTCAAAAATGCCCTCATGGAAACACTCAGAATACTCTTGACCAAATATCTTGGCACCCTGTGGCCCAACCAAGTTGACATATAGGATTAACTATCACAGTAGGAAATGCCATATGAAGATAAATTTTTCAAATCTTTCTCTATCCCTAAGGAAGACTTGCTGAATCTAGGATTACAGACCTACATCATACAAGGTTAGAAGACTGAACAATGTCTCATTTCTTTCTTTTTTTTTTTTTTTTGAGACGGAGTCTCGCTCTGTCGCCCAGGCTGGAGTGCAGTGGCGCAATCTCGGCTCACTGCAAGCTCCGCCTCCCGGGTTCACGCCATTCTCCTGCCTCAGCCTCCCAAGTAGCTGGGACTACAGGAGCCCGGTGCCACGCCCGGCTAATTTTTTTGCATTTTTAGTAGAGACGGGGTTTCACCGTATTAGCCAGGATGGTCTTGATCTCCTGACCTCATGATCTGCCCGCCTCGGCCTCCCAAAGTGCTGGAGTTACAGACGTACAATGTCTCATTTCTGCACTGAAACTTGGCAGAGCTTAGCACTCTACTTTAGGGTTAGTCTATATTTTGACTTTATCCTAAATTTTAGGAAAATATAAGAACAATCTGCAAGCAAACTTCATTTATTCAGTCAACAAGCTCAAGCTCATCTCGGATACTTCCCATGGGTAGGAGACTGTGGTCGGATAAAAAGATGAATAAAGATAGTCTCTGCCACTCACATGCTCAAAGCACTTTTGCCCCATGTTGGAAATCCCTCCTTGAATATATCATCGGTGGGTTTTAATGCTGTGTTTTAAATAGAAGCTTTAAATAGAGCTACAATTTTCTATTTTGGTGATCTTAAGCCTTCTTCTTCTCCACCGCGCCCCCCCGCCCCCCGTAACTTTTGTTTTCCAAACAGAATTGTACACGGAATTCCAATGTGAATTAAAGAGAAATAGTTGGAGCTGCTGGGTTGGTACAGTAAAGGAAAGAATCTGAGGCCTATTCATTTACTTGCCCTAATTTGTTCAATACTTACCGAGTCCCTATAGCCACAACAGCCCCAGGGATGTAAGGAGTAAAATATAAAAAAACACTTATCTGTTTAATATTCCTGACAATATTTTATGCATTATATGTATCAAAATTAAAGCACATTTCGTTACTTTTTTCCCAGTTATTCTGGATTCACTCTGTCCTTAATTATTTCTCTTTATTCTTCACAGAGTTGTTTTGTTTTGTCTTTTAATCTCATTTTCTCTTCATGTTTTAAAATAGCTTGTGTTTTAAACATGTCATATAATTAGTAGGGTGTTCTACATTGTGGAAGGTTCAGAGGATATAATGACTTCCAGGAACTTGCAATTTTACTGAAAATAAAAAGCATGTGTTTTTGAAATATTTAAACACAGTAAGACAAAGCGAGCCATATAGACAAAAAGTACTTCATGAGGTTATTTCCAGACATCTGTATGAATATTTCATCAAGTATCAAGAATGTCATACTTTGCTGTTGGAATGCAGGGATCTATAGAGCACTAGATGTTTCCTGAATAGACCTTAGCAATTATATGTCTCCTTTGGATATTTATTTTGTGTGATTTGCCTTTTATTTTTGTAGTCAGCAAAGGGAAATGGAGCAGATGGAAGTAGGTCCCCAAAAGTGTTTAATGTGTAAGAGGCCTAAGCTTATTAATATTTTATTATTCAGTCTTTTCTCCCTAACTTCTTGTGTCAACATGTTGGACTCTTGCAGAACTGGGAGAAGCTAGAGACAGGTTAGAAGATTTGTTTTGGAGACAGAGCTCTAGTGAGAGTAAAGCAATGAATTCATGAGATTGTATGTGTTTAGCAAGGGGGTGGATTTTCCAGGAAGAATTATTTTGTTGTTGTTGCAAAGTAGCGATTGAAAGAGAGAACTTTTGAAAGTAGAAGCTTTTGTGACTGTGAGTAAAATGAGAATGTTTACAGATAGGAAAGGGATATTCTAAAACCTATTTTTCTATGAATTAAAAAATGCATTTATGTAGCTAATCTCCTTTGCTACTCATGCCAAAGGCTTTGTAATGGTATGCAACTGTTTAATTATAACAGTAATGTCAGATTGCTTCCTTTTTTTTTTTTTTCTTTTCTTTTGTTTTTTTGAGATAGAATCTTGCTCTGTTGCCCAGGCTCCGCCTGCCAGGTTCACACCATTCTCCTGCCTCAGCTTTCCAAGTAGCTGGGACTACAGGCGCCCACCACCACACCTGGCTAATATTTTGTATTTTTAGTAGAGACAAGGTTTCACCATGTTAGCCAGGATGGTCTTGTTCTCCTGACCTCGTGATCTGCCTATCTCGGCCTCCCAAAGTACAAATTGCTTCTTAAATCAATGAAGCAACATGCAGAGACTGGACCACAGGGTGCTGTTATCTTCGGGTCTTATAATTCCGGACACCATTATGCTCTTGGATATGTTTTAGAAAATTTCAGTTACTGTGTAGTAACTGGTAGGCGTGCCATTCAAACTAAAATATCCAGGAGTTAAAAATCACAAATAATAATTTCTTTTGTTCAGGTTTAGTTTTTAAAGCACATGAAAGTTTACAAATGTAGTTCTGTAAATCAATAGACCAGGTTCCAAATCCCACTCACAACCTACCTTCATTAAGTACACTCCATTTGTTTGCTTTTTGTTTTTATTTTTGTTGCTGTTTGTCTTGTGTTTCTTCGTTGTATAGTGGAGAATAATATGAGGTAAGGGAAGAGTGGGCTTGGGGATTACAGTCTAAAAGCTTTAGGGTATTCTAGTGACTCTGAGATAAACAAGCGATTTTACCTTAGCTTCTCCATCTGTGAAACACGAGGGTTCAGGTTATTCTCTGAGCTTCCTTCCAACCGTAGCATCCTGGGAGCTTATGATTCTTATATGAACTCTGATATCTTATAACTTAGACAATCTAGTATAAATATTTTGAGAATAAAAGTAGGTATTAATAATTACAGTGGAATAACAGGTATAAACTGGCATATGTGGTTGCCACACCTCTAACATATTGTATGATGACAAATAATGAGGAAAATAAGTAATGTAACACATATGTGTACATACACAATAAAGGTCTTTTTTTCATCTATGCAAATAATTTACCCGCTGAGCCGGGCACAGTGACTCACGCCTGTAATCCCAGCACTTTGGGAGGCTGAGACGGGTGGATCACCTGAGGTCAGGAGTTCGAGACCAGCCTGACTAACATGGTGAAACCTCATGTCTACTAAAAATATGAAGATTAGCAGGGCGTGATTGCAGGTGCCTGTAGTCCCAGCTACTTGGAAGGCTGAGGCAGGAGAATCACTGGAACCAGGGAGGCGGAGGTTGCAGTGAGCTGAGATCATGCTGCTGTACTTAAACCTGGGCAGCAGAGCAAGACTCCATCTCAAAAAAGAAGAAAGAATTGATGTGCTTTGAACTATATTTCTGATTCACGTATCATTAAGACCTTTTGTCTAGTGCTTAACTAACTGCTAATCAACCCCTTTATAAATATATGTTAAACCATTGAGTTAAAGAGCAGAATGTGACAAGTGGGGCCCATTCAAGAAGGACATCCCAGAAGATCCAGACTATGTTACAAATCCTGGGGTGACCAAGGAGAGCCAATGGGGCTGAAAGTGTCTGTGGTGAGAAACAACTCTGTTATGTGGAATCTGTAGGAAAAGCAAATAGGAAAGTGTCATTACAGACCTTTAGAGTTCCTGAGTATACTCTAGAGAGTACATTCAACATGTACTCAGCTCACACCCTCAAGAGTTCCCTATGACTGTCTCATGGAGGAGGAAAGAACTTGTGCTGGTATAAAAACGGGTCAGCCTGACATGTTGAGTGGACTTCACGGTCAATAATGAAGGAAATTTACCCAGTGGGAAGATCAGCAAAGTGTTTACTTGGTGTTCCCTTCATGTAGAGAAGGAGGTAACCTTAGGTGCAGATGTACATTGAGCTTTGGCAGAGTTAATAATCTGATGGGCCTGAAAGAAATAAGACTAGAAAATCAAATACAAGGGATATGAGCAAGAGACATGTAGATGGGGCTGTAGGAGTGAGCACAATCAAAACCATGCCTATCAGAGAGTAAATACTGCAGAGAAAGCTTTCTGCTACCAGGTGGACATTGTCACGTGTCTAGTGGATATTAGCCAGCCTCCTTTCTCAGTTACTGCAGAGTTTGTGCAATAGACCCATGAGGAGAATGATCTATTGTGGTTAGACTTAGATCTTAGTGACAGAAGCAGGGAAAATGCGTGGACCCAGGACATGGCCTCCCTTTCCAAAGCTAATATAGCTATTGTGGCTTCTAACTATCAAATGCCAGAAGCAGACTGACAATGAGCCACTGAGATGGCACCATTCCTCCAGGGTACGATAGAGACCCAACATCTGTTGGGTGGCAGGCAAATTAAGTTGCATCTTCTCCACTTTGGAGCGGGCAGCAATTTGTCCTAAGTGGGTGAATTATGGTCTAGATATGTGTTTGTCTTTCTGTTCACAGTGCTTTCACTGGCACCCACATCTGATAGCCTAAGAATGACTGATCCAATGATATGGTGCCCCATATAATATTGCTTCTACTAAGGGACATTTGCTGCTGTATCAAAGAAGGCACAACAGTGAGCTTATGGTCATAATGTGATTCATCACCCAACAGCGACAGGCCTGATGGTACAGCGGAATAATATTAATCATGAAAAGTTCAGCCAAGACACCAGCATGAGGAAAAACCTTAGAATTGGGATATTACCTTCTAGGATTGGGAAATACGCCAAACCAATTGCTGATATAGAATGTTGTATTTATCATACCCAGGACCCACAGTCCTGGGACTAAGGGTAGCCCCTTCCTGTAATCAATAGCAGTGATCTGCTTGTGGTATTTGCACTACCTTTTCCTACAACTTTATACTTTGCCAGTTAGAATCCTGGTTCTTGTGGTGGAGTCAGGGGAGCAGTGCTGTTCTGTCAGGGGACACAATTAGAATCCCACTTAAGTGGAAGCTGTGATTGGTTCCATATGTGATCTGGTGTTCCTCACGACAATAGACCAAAAAAATGGTGTGAGATATCCATACTCACCACCATGAGGAGATAGGGCTACTGCCACAGAATCTGAGCGAGGCAAAATATGTCTGAAGCTTAGAAGTACTCCACGCCCTGATGGGAAGGAGAAATTACAGCAACCAAGACTCCATAGGAGCAAGAAAACTAAGGGCTTAATTCATCAGGATTTAGGTCTGCAACACCCTACTCAGCAGCAGCTCAGATCAGCTGAAAATGCTGGTAGAGTATGGAGGAAAATCTGGGATTCGTGGTAAAGGAGATAGGTGATGAATGTCAGTTAAGGCCTTAAGAACTAGTTGGAGGTTTGGATATTCTGGCTGGATTTATTACCGCTCTTTTAAGTCTCTGGGGAATCGCAGCTTGCCATCATTCTAAAGGACTGTACTTAGACTCTCCTCTTGGGAAATATGTGAGGGATCTTATTTTGCATGCTATCGGGTTGTCAGTAGATGGTGCAAGTACATCTGAGTTGTACATGGGGTTGTCTGTCCTGGGCCCAGTTTGTGTGCTTTTCTACATTGGCTCAATCCTAATCCTAAAGATTAAAACCTTACAATCCTAACATGTCTTCACATTTTTGACCACTTGCTCAATGGTGAGCCTCGGATATCGCCACCACTGTCACCTTATCTCTTAACACTATTTACTATATTAGCCTCTCTCAAGGTGAAGACAAGGCATTAGTGTGTCCCCAGTAGCAACCACCATGGAAGGATTCACAGTAGTTTTGGCAACTGTCATATAGGGACACACCCAGGAAAATTCTATCTCCGTTAGAGTATAGTTTCCCCAGTGGCTACACAAAGGGGCAGATTATGAAATCATAAAAGGCAGAGGACTTAATGACCTGTAGGATGAATCTTTATCAATGAAACATAGAGTATGACAAGCAACTGACATGTAAATGTTCCTCTCTCTGACTAACTGTTCCAAGGTACAAAGGTTCCAAATGACTTCTTTAGGTTTGTTTCACATGACCAAATAACGGGCCACGTTTTCTTGTGAAGTTCTGCCCAGCTCAGTCATGTACCACCTTGTGGCTGCTTTCTTCTCTTCCCTGTATCACTTCTTTTTTTACCTCCTTGTGGTTGACCTGGCATTGCTTAATCTCATTCTGTGCTTCCTAGAGAATCTGGGTTGAGATGCCAAGCAAAGGTTTTAATCCAGGAAGTTTTTTGAACACTGAGTGACAAATTAAAATGTCTTTATGAATAAATAGCCCTAGGCTTCCTGATTAGAAAGTTTACCAATTTTCATGCACCAAGTTATCTTCTATCCTTCTCTATTTTAATGTATGAATATACCTCTCTTCTTTAATGAAATTAATGTGCTTATTAATTTCTTTTTTAATAAATGCAGTGTCTCTCTTACCCTGCCCCATTTTGTTTTGCAATGTTTTCATTACTCTGTCTGGTTGATTACACTTTTATCATGTAGTTCCCCTATATTGGAACTTTTCTCAGTGCAGAGAGACAGTATGCTCGTTGTTTGTCCTTTTCAGAATGTGTACCTATTTTTACTGTCATTTCTTAAAACAAACAGATTCATCAGTATCCTTCTCTTTATAAATTGTGGCATAATGGAAGAGTGCAATAAATTTTAAACAAAAATTATGGAGTCCTCACAGCTTGTATTAAGGCACTCCTCACAGAACACTAAACTTTTCTGATTACATTTTGCCAAACTTATCTTAGGCAAGGGAATGTACACCACCCCCACTATCCCAGAATGTAGTCAGGGGCTTCACTATCACTCTTCTACCTTCCTCGTCATCTCCCCTTTAATTATTCTTTCTGATAATAATTTAGAGACAATACAAATTGTAACCATATGGTGCATCTATTAGTATTAAATAAGAATTGTTAGCTAATATTTTCATTATAACTGTTGAAAGCAAAACTGAAACTTTACATATTAAGTTGATATATTACACTTGCTATATATCTCAGATTCAACCTAATTGCTCAGATTCTTCTGGACTTGGATATATCAATCTTTTGGAATTACTTGTTTGCTTTAGTGGTTGTTGCTTTTTCCTAAACTTGTACATCCTGCCGTTTGAGTGCAAACAAGAAGTTAACTCCCCAATCTTCAACCTTCTCTTTGTCTCTCATTTGGTCATGATTTTTTTTTTTTTTTTTTTTTTTACTCTATTGTCTATTGATTAATTACTTTTTCTTCCATGAGTGCTTCATCATGAATACTAATCTTTGGAAAAGTTGAGAGTGACATGAATGTTCAGAAAAATTATAAAGACCTCAGATGAAAATTGCAGCAATTCAAAATTGCAATCCTATTGGAACAAAACAAAGACAGCTACAACCATTTGAAAGCAAGTCATATTTTTGCACACCATCCATTATTCTTGCATTTAACAGAATGTTAAAGATTCTACAGCTTGTGAATTTATTAGCTTGGTATTTAGCATGTTTCATGGCCAAAATAGCAAAGAAGCTTCATTATTACTGGTTAAATTAGCCTCATGAAAATGTTGTTGGTAAAAGGTTACAGAAATGAATAAGAGATCTAACCAAGCAGCATATTGGACCATTTATCACTATAATTTTAAAAAGGCATTCTGATGATTTAAATTAACTTGGCTAAAGGGTAGAGATTTAGATAAAAGTTAGTAATTGAAGCCTAAATGACATGGTTAGCTCTTCTTTTTGATAAGGACAGAACAATGCATACACATACAGTAGTTTCATACATTGTCCTTTTGGCAGAAGCTGAAGCCAATAAAACCATACCTGACAATACCATTTATTTGTTATTCGGGCTTTTTTTTTTTTTTTTTTTTTGGGAGACAGAGTCTCGCTTTGTCACCCAGGCTGGAGTGTAGTGGCCCAATCTCGACTCCCTACAACCTCCATCTCATGAGTTCTAGAGATTCTCCTGCCTCAGCCTCCTGAGTAGCTGGGACTACAGGCACGCGCCACCACGCCTGGCTAAGTTTTGTATTTTTAGTAGAGACGGGGTTTCACCATGTTGGCCAGGCTTGTCTTGAACTCCTGACCTCAGGTGATCCACCCACCTCGGACTCCCAAAGTGCTGGGATTACAGGCATGAGCCTCCGCGCCCAGCCGGGCTTTTGCTTTTTAAAGAGTATTTGTAACTATATTATATATAAACTGAATTACCTAAGTATCTCATGTTTGCTTCCAACATGGTCAGATATCCCTTCCCACATTCTTTGATTCTGTATCGTTGAAACTTAAAAACTTAGCCATCTTTACATAGAGGTTTTACAATTTGCTTTTTAACTGATGTCTTCCCTATGTATATAAGAATAGGAAGTCTGCCATCTTCGTGAAAATTTCATCAGGGAATTTAACATTTCTAATTTTTTGCCCTTTGACATATGTTTTTATTTGTGTGGTCTAAACTATTCATATTTTTTGTGTGCTAAAATAATTTTTTAAAAATATTTAAGCTAATAAGCTCATAGAACTTTCCTGGTAATTATGATGAAATAATTTCTTACTATCTTGACAAGTCTGACTAAGGGTTATGTGTCTATGGATTTAAGATAAAAGTAAAGTTTTTCCTCTCTTCCACTCTTAACAGAAACCAGGAGATAAAAGAACTTGGTGAGCTTTCTCCACATTGGGACAATCTGCGAAAAAATGTCCTTACTCACTGTGACCAAATGGTGAATATGTACCAAGACATTCTGACAGAACTGAGCAAGGAAACAGGTGTGGAAGCAATAACTCTACTTACTCAAAGTGAATTGCATTTCCTGCTTGTGAAATGAAAAAATAATAATAAACTGATTTTATGTAGATAGGAGAACTGGAGATTTTTTTTAAAACTCTTTTACTTCTAACTTTAACATCTTAAAACAAAGAAAACAATACCCTATTTTACCTTACAGAATTATTACATGAATAATTGAGACAATTTTTTAAAATATTGAATTTCTAAGAAGAAAAGCAACTCATAAATATAGGATATGTTTTTCTTTCTGAAGTTCTTTTAACATTTTTCTGTCAGGTTTATCTTTTAACATGCATATTAATTTATCATTATTTACTAATAATGTTTAATTTCTGGTTTCCATCAGGGTCGTCTTTCAAATCAAGCAGCAGCAAAGGAGAGAAAACATTAGAATTTGTTCCAGTAAATCTACATCTGCAAAGAATGCAGGTACACAGCCCTCACTTGAAAGGTATCATCATAAATTATTCTTTTCAAAATGGCAAATTATGTTACAGTGTGTACTTCTTTGAACAGCTTGAATATTGGCAGAAGTCAAGTTTAACAATTATATAAAGTTGAAAATGAAACAATTGAACCTCATAATGACCTTAAATCCTGCTAAAGAGACTCTGATATTTTTGTTGCTGTATTTTTGAGAAATATTTTATGATTGTGGCACCTGGATTGAGGTAGAGATGAAAATGCAAAATGAGTAATAGCATCCTTAAGTAGTATTAACAGTGGCTAATAGGTGACACTTGTGCTCACTTGAATTAGGAAAAAAAAAAGAAAGAAAAAATGAAATTTGCTCATATTTTTTCTGTCTTGAGAAACCAAAGCCCCAAAGTCGACTAATACGCCAGGTTTTTTTTTACTTACTGGTAACTATCAATAGAAGCCCCCTTTTCTATGGGGAAAAAAGTGAGTATAGTAAGGTAGAAGGTGGTAGAGTATTTAAAAGTAATCAGTTGTAAGAAATATTTGTCAAAGAGAAATATATAGGTTTTTCTGAACGTACCTGAAAATGATCCAGAGTGACCAATATGGTGTCATATTTATTACCATTATAAATAATCCCTCGCCATTTATCAAAAATATGCTTTCCAATATTTTTTCATCTCCCCTTTTCCTTAACTTATTACTATAGCAATTATGCAAATTCAGGATGACTTTATGCCCTGGTTTGCTGGCAAAAGTCCTAGATTATGTCCCTGTCCCGGCATATGCCTATGACCATTGTTAATGGTACCCTTACTTCCTTTCCTTCTTAAATGTTTCCCTGTTTAAAAGACTAATGCTGTGGTCATCTTACTAGTACCCATCTTTTAGGGGTCACAAAGTTATCAAATTCTTTAGGATAAGTGCCTAAAAGTGCATACAAACATACTTAGAGAGACATCTAAATTCTCATTCTGACACTCTGTTTTGTAGCCCTTGTTACAACATAGTAGTTACAGGTTTAGAAAGGTTAAAACACAAGAGCTGTTGTACACTGTTAGTGAAAATGTAAACTGGTGTAGCCACTATGGTAAAAACAAATATGGAGGTTCCTAAAAAAACTAAAAATAAAGCTACCATAGGGTCCAACATTCACACATCTGGGTGTTTATCCAAAATAATTGAAATGAGAATCTCAAAGAGGTGTTTGCACTCCCACATTCATTGCAGCATTGTTCACAGTAGCCAAGACAGAAAAATGTCCATCAATGGGTGAAAAGATAAATTGTGATATGTACAAAGAATGGAATATTATTCGGCCTTATAGAGAAGAAAATGCTGCCATGGTGAGACAACATGGATGAACCTGGAGGATACTATGCTAAGTGAAATAAGCCAGGATACAGAGGAACAAATATTACATGACACCACTTATATGAGGAATCTAAAATAGGCAAACTCATAGAAGCAGAGAGTATAATGGTGGTTTCCGGAGGCTATGGGGAGGATGAAAAAAGGAGGTATTAGTCAAAGGGTACAAAGTTGCAGTTATGCAAGATGAATAAGTCCTAGAGAGTTATGGTACAGGATAGTGTCTATAGTTCACAGGACTATATTGTATACTTTAAAATTTCTGAGGGGATAGATCTTATGTTAAGTGTTCTTATCAGACACATACACATTAATAATAATAGCAATATTAAAGAGAGGAAACTTTTGGAGATGATTGATAGGCTTATGACATAAGTCGTGGTAATGGTTTAAAGAGTATGTATTTATGTCCAATGTCATCAAGTTGTATACATATATATCGCTTTTTATTTGTCAATCGTACCTCAATAATGTGGTTTTAAAACATGAAAGTGAGATCTAAGTTCTGCTTTAGAATTGTCTGAAATTTTGTAGTCTGAAAAATTAAACTTTATTGTTTTCTAGTGTTTGCATACCAACCATATATACATCATCAGCTGATTTGCAAGTTTAAGTGTGATTATACTTATTCTGATGTATTATGTTATTATATGTGGTGATCAAGTATATGAAATTTTAATTTAGGTCTTATTCACCACAGATTATGTCAAATGAAAGAACTGAATAAAAAGAGAGATGGATTGGCCCAAGGCATTTAGAAACTGCTGTGGTCTGAATGTATCCCCGAAAATCATGTGTTAGAAACTTAATCCCCAGTGCAACATATTGGGAGGTGAGACCTAAGGGGAGGCATTTGGATCAAGAGAACGCTACACTTATGAGTGAATTAATGCCACGCTAAAAAGAGCTTTCAGGAGCAAGTTTACCCTCTTTAGCTCTTCTGCCTTGTAGATTCACAGAATTTGTTCTCTCTTGCTTTTCCAGCTTCTACTATTTAAAAGCACAACAGAAGGCCATCATCAGATACCAGTGCCTTGATCTTAGACTTCCTAACCTCCAGAACTGTTAGAGAATAATTTATGTTTTTTAATATAAGTTACTCAGTCCATAATATTATGTTATAGCAGCACAAAATGGAGTAGACTGTAGTTCTTCCTTAATTACTGAGTGTCTGTCAGTAGTTTGAATAGAACAATAGGTAATGATTTTTAAAATAAGCAAAAACAAAGTGTTACAAGTGTTAAAGAAACTAAAATACTTAAGAACTATCTGACAATCAACATAATGTTTTTCTAATAGCCAAAATGAAAAGGCTTTTATGATGTAGTAAAATGTTTATATTATTTTAGAGTGTAACAGCCTTGGGCTTGAATTGTAGCACTACCACTTTTTACATGAGCTGAGTCTGCTATTTAATCTTTCCAAGCAATTTCATTCTCATTCCTGATTGAGTTAGGGTGTGTAAAACACACAGAATGATAAAATAATAGCAGCTTTATTATACATGTGACATTTTGCATCACTGGAACAAAATGGATCTGTTTTATAAGAACTGATGAAATTAGAGAAAATTGATCAATTAAGAACCTATTAAAAATCAACGAAGTCTTGAACTAAGGAAATAGCCAGGTTTAGATTAAAGATGACTTAAAGATGCATTTTGGAGAAACCATCACATGCAAATACTTACTGACTGGGGGAATAAGGCAAGGAAGGAAAAGGATAATTTGCTTTACAGCCGTGGGTAGATGACAGTGTCATCAAACCAGATAGATTTGTTTGGGACCACATACATATGAATTCATTCTTAATTATGTATTCAAATGTTTGTTGATTAACCTTAAAATACTTCCACCAAACAAAGAGAAATTATGATCAAAGTGGCCTTTTACTTCATATTTCTTTCTTGAAAATGCAAGAAAGAACCATGTACTATGCTGTTGTCCAAGGTACCATCTGAAAAATAGAGTAAAATAGGATGAGGACAATATGTTTAGTTTCTGAATCTCTGATTTGAAGATTTGAAAGAAACAATCTGGCAACTAAAAGAAAGAAATTTAGAAAAGCAAACAAAAGGTGTGTGTGTGTGTGTGTGTGTTTGTGTGTTTGTGTGTGTATACATGCATGCATTTTCTAACTTGTTTGGTTTGGGATATGTATTAGTTTTCTAGAGCTGTTATAGAATAGCACCAAAAACTGGGTTGCTAAAATAGCCAAACTTATTTTTTCACAATTCTGGGGACTGGAAATCTGAAATAAAAATGTCATCAGGGCCATGCTTCCCCTTAAACCTATGGAGTATTCCTTCCTTGTCCTTTCCTGGTATGTGCTGGTTTGCTGGTAATCCTTTGCCTGCTGATGTTATATGCCAATCCTCTATCTTGCTCATGGTGTTCTCCTGCCCTCTCTGTATGTCTGTTTCTGTATCCAAATGTCCCCTTTAAGGACAACAATTATATAGGATAAATGGCTTTATTTCAACTGGATTATATCTGTAAAGACCTTGTTTCCAAATAAAGTCACATTCTGAGGCATCTTTCTTGGGAGGTACAAGCAAACCCACAAGAGGATTTTGAAAGGAATTTCTTACTTGTAATGACAAATACTAAGGAATACAGACAAAAAAAATTAATGTTACAGATCTAGGGTACAACCCAGAAACTAGAAGATTTTTGACAAAGCAGTTAGCAGAAAGACTGGTTCTGGTCTTTGAAGAGCTAAAAAGAAAATATGGGAAAAGGCTAGATGTCCTAAGAGCCACATTAATGGGAAAAGTACAGAATTGTATTGCGTATATAACAGCATGCTAAATTATCAAGCTTATGTTTTAAAAATATTTATATAATATTAAAAGTTATTAGTTGAAACTGGAGTTCAGATTAAGTAGCTGCTATGTAGACTAGGTCACCAACTACATGTTATAATACAGGTTGAAAACTCCATTGAAATTTTGGGTCCTTGCCACTTACTACTTTGACTTTAACCGTGTTATTTGACCTCTTTGAGTGTCATTTTATTATTTGCAAAATGAAAAGCTTAAAAGTTTTCATGGATGATAGTGAATCAAATATTCTACTTTCTTTCATAACATGTATTTAACAGATTTTGGATTGCAGCTGAATTTATTTCAGATTTGTGGCTACTGATTTGAATGTTTAGCTGAATTATTATTGCAAGGTAATAATGCAAGTAAGATGGGCTAAGCCTTGGCATTTTACTGGCAAGCTATTTGGATGTGGTCTAATTTTTTTTTCATTTTTACCATTAGTAAATTGTGTCTTCACATTTGATTAATAAGCCTGCTATATTTGGAGAGGAAGCTTTGCAAACAATAGCTGGCAGAGTCACTAAATACAAGGCTAATATGTAGCTCTTGAAATAAGTAACTGAGCAGAACTAATGTTGTCATGTCTCATACTGACAAATGGAATAACCTGCAGTTAACTTAGGGTGCCCTGAAACTCATTAAGTTAAGTTTTTCATCCTTATTCATCACTTAAACTAAATGCAACAAGTAGAATACTCACCACAATAGATCGTAGCCAGCAGTGACAAGAATGAAACGTAAACCCCAAAATTAAAAACAAAAGATTTTATACTAATATACTTTAATAAATTTTATTTTCATGGCACATCAATTGTGAATATTATGGAATATAAATTCCTGTAATGTAATATTCTGTTTTATTTTGTATGTTATAGATATACAATAGAAAAGTATAATATTTTGCTTTAAAATGTAATAAATTCGAACTAAAGCAGCTACTTTGTTTCACAGCAGACATAGTTTATGGATCCGTTGTAATCTATAGTACTGAAAGCCTTCTTTATGTAACTCTGCATTATTAATATATTAGCTAACTCTAAGCATGAATGTTTTGTAAATATTAGCTATATAGCTATGGTTTTACTTTGTGAGCCTGGTCCCCTTAGATATAGCTGCTTGAGCGATCGCAGTGCCTGACACAGCATGTGCAAAAAAATAAAAAGAGAGTCTGGTGTGATCACTTCATCCAAGCTAAATCAATGGAGTTTCACTCGTGTATTCTCTTTGGGGATTCAGAGACAATCTGTCCTCACGAATTTAACTCTAATTGTGTTCTAGGGAACCAACAAGGAAGAAAAATCAGACATACAGTAATAAGGCAGACCACAAAAAGAGAGGAAAGGCAGAGATAGTCTCTCATGGCTTTTCAGTTCCTGATTTGAGCCCACAGGGAATGAATGGGCTTGCCCTTAGTTTGCATGAGTGAAATACACCTGTCAAGCACAGCCCCGCCCACTCTCATTGTTTTTGTTTGTTGTTTTTCAGATATCTCAAGTGGGATTCTGTAAATTGGTATGAAAAGAAGCTTAATTAAAATATGTTTAAAAATGATTTTATATCATAAAGCTGCAGTTGAAGTCAGGTCGAACAGTAGCCTTTCATTTTATAATCTCTGCAGAGAAGGAAGGAGCAAAAGAGAGGAGCTTCTAGAGCTCTCTGATTTCTGTATCTCAAGAATTTGAGAGTATCACCTCATCAGTGAAGCATAATTACGTTAGATATATTTAATAATGATGTCAAATTGCTTGGACTATTTTGAAACAGATTTCCCTTAAAAATCCCTAAAGGCTTGCAATTCCTGTCAAAGGCATATTACGTGCCATTTTGAAATCGGGGATTATATTTAAATTGTTCCTTGATATGAGGTCAGCGTGTCTTCATTTTTGACATTAGCACTATTTTATAGTTGTAGAAATTTTAGAAAGATCTTCTGGGAAAAATAGAATTATCATCTCATTTCTATTATTAAATGGCTTTTAAAAGGCTACAAGGCAGCCCTATTATTAAATCTCAAACCAATCCGGTGTCTTTAGCTTTACAAGACTCAACAACTTAAATTCTACTTCTCTATTACTTTTTATCTATTACTTTGGATACTATGCAATTTTCACAAAGCCAAAGACAATTTTTGAGACACTATAAAATGTCCAAAAAGGAAGACACATTTAGAAGAAAAAAAAAAACGTATTTTTTTCTTAAATTTTCTATAAAAAAATCCCACTTAGATTTTTATAACTGTCTCTTGATACCAAAAATTTGAAGACTTATTACACAGCTAAGGGCTATTCAAATCACAAAGATACATAAAGAACAGGATATGGCCATGGTAAAAGCTGTTCAAAAAATCATAAAGAGCAGGGTACAATAAAAAGATTTTTTAAATGATAATACAGATTTTACCAATCAAATTGTTACCTTAGAATTTAAATTTTGTTTTCTTATAGGTATTGTTACTTTAGAATTTTAATTTTGTTTTCTTATAGGTTATTTTTTTCTTGTACATTTTTTCTCTTTGGAGGAAAACAATCAATTGCAGTTAATTCTAAATTTAAAGGAATACAACTGCCGCAGCTAAGATTGAACATGGTACTTTAAGTGTATACCATTCTTCATCCACTGAAGAGACCAGGAAATAAATCACATGGTATACATAGATCAGTCTACTATTCTGTAATAGTTCCAAGTGAAATTCAAGGCTGAAGGGGCAAAGGAGATAAACCTAGCTGTTTCACATTGAGATACTGGTAGCTGATAATTATCAAGTGACAATTGCGAAATATTAAGAAGACTACCTAAGATAATAAATTTGTAATTTTCATGAGAAGTATTGATATTTTAACAATTTGAGTGACCAGTTTTAAATGTGAGGGGAAATATCTCAATTACAGTTAAGGATTACACAACTGTACATAATGTTATTTCAGACCATGTGACAGACCTAACATACCCGTAGCTGGAGAACAAAGCTGTTTCTCTTGGCTTAAATTCATGTCAGTTCTGAGAATAACATTCAGCAGCTACTTTCCAATTGTTTTCTTCAAAGACACTCTTTGGCTATCAAAGTTAAAAGTTTAAAACTTAAAACCAGTTTTTTGAAGACCTGAAGTGTACGAATGCTATTTAAAGCCAAACTCTTTGGACTTCTGTAAAATATTCACACAAAGATTCAAGCTTTTTGAGTAGTGGTTCTGATCAAGATAGGTAGAATCAGAATGCAGTAGAGGAAATACAAAGAGAGGGAGGCTTTGTTTGCTTTATAAGTATCTATACATAAACCATATCTAGTGTCTTTGTGGAGAGGACCTCTTGACATCAATGGAATATCATAGGTTGAAAATGCCTTTCTAGGAGTTAGATAAGGTGCTACACTTTTGCTAGCTGTGAGAGTTTGTCAATTTGAAACTTGTTCTATGAAGTTCAAAACTGAAGAATGTTTGGGGACTTTTCCCCTATTTTTGCTCTCTAGTACTTTCACGTTTGAGAACACATTAAGTCTGCTTATTTTTTTCGAATCCTGATTGTTTTGTTGCTTATCAATGTCTGTCTTAGAATTTATTATCCCCAAACTGCTTTATTTTTAACCTACTTTCATTATGTTAAGTGATAATAAATGATCAATAAAATTATAAAAGTGATAATAAAAGGAATGAGAAATAAAGAATAGAGGCAGATAAGGAAATAAATATGGAAATATGTATACACAATTAGTATAGTACATATGTTTTCTAGTCCTAGCTACTGAAAGGGAAAACAGTGACACCATAGTAGCAGTGAGCATAACTAGTCCTCAGTGCTTGATTTCTAAACACTATTCCCTAATAAAAAGGATCAAGGTTTATTGGAAAGCTGGTTGATTGCAGGGCTGAGTCAGGGAAAATACAAGATGATTCTGGAGCATCTTGTGGCTCTAGAAAGTAGTGACATGCTAAAAAAAATGTTTTTAATAGAATAGTTATATATAAAGGGCACAACAGCCAAACTTAAGGAGCTCCCAAAACACAAAGCTGGCACAACTTGAACAGCAGAAAGATATTACTGAGTCATTAACCAAATAAAAAATTCCCATGGGCCTATATTAATATTAATAGACAACAGAATAAGTAAATGAATGGAAGAGAAGAGTCAATCATGCCTTTCAGAAGAATTCTGATTAATAATGTGAGAGGAATGAAACAAAAAATTACTATTCAGATATATCAGTAATAATTTAAGATCCATCAATGAATGCAAAAAATAGTGAGTGAAAGTTGAAGCAGAAAAAGGATATTTGCATAGCCTCCAAGTATGTCCCCCCAGATGTTTACTAACTTTCCAGGGGAGAATTAACTGTCAGTAGTGGCAGGCACCCCAGTGCATCAAGGTTAGCCTCAAAGTAGTACAGAAACATACACTGATACGATGCTCTGAGAAGGGCACATCACCTCTGTAGCATTCTGCTCCATATTGCAGAACCTCAGTCTAATGACAAACTGTAAGAGAAACCCAAGCTGAGGAACATTCTACAAAGTAACTGATCAGTACTCTTCAAAAATGTCAAGACTATGAGAGACAGTGAAAGACTTAAGAACTCTCATAGATTGGAGGAGCTTGAGAAGACCTGACAGCTAAATGAAAGACAAGATCCTAGGAGAGAAAACAATGTGTGAGTGGAAAAACCAACCTGAATACATCTCCTTAAAGGAATTCTATATTCCTTCCTGTTTTAGACAGCATATTAAAAGTTAATTCAAATTCCATGGAAATATTGATAGCAATTTAGTTATAAGCTCTTTGATCATTTATAGACTATAATCCAGTATATATATACATATATACACACATATTCCTGAGATCTGTGTGTATATGTGCATCTGTGTGTGTGTGTGTGCATGTGTAGCCAGATTCTAATGTTTTTATTGACAGAGTATATAAATATTTTATTCATCAGTTAAGAATATTAATTCCCTGTATGAGCTAATGACAAACAAGACAAACCGAATTGAGCATCTAAATATTTATATATTTATTTATTTATCGACATTTTTGAGCACCTACAGCTTACAATGATTTCCATTTGAAGAAAAAGATATTAAATGCACAATGCCGTATTTTACATTGTGTGAAGCCTAGAGAAGAAAGTAAATTAACTATCAAAATTATTTTATGCAATATGAAAAGTAATACTCTGATAAAGATATAAATTTAGGACTATGATAAGAAAGAGGAAGAAGTAAGTATTTCTAGCTGGATACATTACACAAAGATCTCTGTGTAGGAACTAACTTAGCAACAAGGCCTAAGTATGAAATTTACAAGAATAAAGAACAGAAAAATGAAAGAGAGGAGGGCAGTTTAGGTAATGGGAAGAGCCTTAGGAGAGTGTGAGAATTGGAACCGGATTAAAGAAAAGGCATTTAATTAATTGTGTCATTTACTTTCTATATTCTGACATCTTAAACAGAATATGTAGAATATCTCTCCATGAATTATCTTGAGTTAGGAATATGAATCATAAATATGATAAAAGCCAGATCTACTATTTTCCCTCAGAATATTTACACGTATTTATCTTACAGCCACTTGATGTTTGCCTATATTATGAACTTATAAAAAAGTGAGAAAGATACTAAAATAAATAGATGAGAAATTGGAAAAGAGTTCACAAACTGCAAGTAATTCAAGGGATTATAAATAAGACATTGACCCTCTGAAGCGAAGGAATCCTGCAGGGAACACAGGGAAGGAAGCCAAAGATGAGAACAAGGAAATGAACAGAGTGATAAGAAAAGGGAATTGTGGATATGACATAAGATTGTGGAAGGATTTTTTTTTAAATAAAAATAGGGGAAAAAAAAGCATGGGAGAAAGCTGGAAAAGAAAAGCTTAAGAAAAAAGAAGTATTTTAAAATGAAAAAAAGAACAAATGAAAACTATAGCAAAACTAGAAACAATACCTGGATGAGAAAGGTAATTAAGGTGAAAATTAATTTTGCTTATAATTTAAGTGTGTACCTAGTTGCTGCTGGAGTAAATCATGCTGAAACCTCTGTATGTTTGATAAATAAGAATTGCATCAATTCTAATACAGAAATTTTTGGTCCTTAATTTTAAATATTCACAGGAAATGAGGGTCACCCTTGAAAATAGTGTGTGTTCCGTAGGTGTTTGTTTAGTGAATGAATAAAGATTAGGATAATATAGGTCAGGTCAGTTTAATCATTTTTTTATTTTTATAAATTACAAGCTTTTGTTTGCCCTCTGAGACCACAATTAACAATAAATGTTTAATCTTCTTTTTGATGTGATCACAATAACATCTCTATTTTAGAAACAAACATCTAGAATGTTAACACAAATCAAATTTATTGAGCATCCAGTATGTGCTCATTGTTGCTGCAGCTAATGGAAGAATCTAAGCGTGACTAAGACATTGAAGGTTGTTTATAGTATAAATTTTTTTGTTTAGTGAATCAGACTTTGGAAAATATATCAGATCCAAAACTTACTAGCATTAAGACTAGACAAATTATTTTCTAGCATTAAGACTAGACAAATCTCATGGAGAATCTGTTTTATTATCTATAAAGTTGGGGAAATTATATATATCTTATAGTATTATTTTGAAAATTAAATGAGATCCTGATAATAGAGTACCTCCTAGAGTAAGGGTTCAGGTATGCACTGAGTAAATGCCAGCTGTTGTCATAATTATTCATTCATTTAGGAACTATTATTGTGCTCTTACTATATTCTCATCATCATTATTATTAACATTGTTATTGTTTATTAAATATAATTCTTATCCACAAATAACATATATCCAGTGAACAATATGAGTCTTAAGGCAATTGTAACAATTTTATGACCACATTCATTATTTTATTTGAATATAGAAACTATCATAAGGAATTACATCTTCAAGGTAAAGACAAAGCAACGTGGAAGTATAGATAAAAATTATTATTCTGACTGGAATATTCAGAAAGGCTTCAAAGAGAAGGTGATAATTGAGTTTGATTGCAAAAGAGCAGTGGGATTTCAGTAGCAAAGAAACGGAAGGGAGGTTGGGATGGAAAATTATCCAAGTCAGAGAACACAAAGACGAAGATGTAAAGACTTCAAGAAATGTGGAACTACTGTTGTAACTGGACAACAGACAATCATGCTATAAATGAGGAGTACCTCCCATGTGTCAGGCATTGAGGATATACTCTTGAAAATGACTACAATAATTTTTTCCTTCCTTCCTTCCTTCCTTCCTTCCTTCCTTCCTTCCTTCCTTCCTTCCTTCCTTCCTTCCCTCCCTCCCTCCCTCCGTCCCTCCCTCCCTCTTTCTTTCCTTCCTTCTTCATTTCCTTTTCCTTTTCCTTCCCTTTCCCTTTCCCTTTCTCTTTCCTTTCCTTTCTTTCTGATGGAGTTTCACTCTTATTGCCCAGGCTGCAGTGCAATGGCGTATCTCGGCTCACTGCAACCTGTGCCTCCCAGGTTCATGTGATTCTCCTGCCTCAGCTTCCCCACTAGCTGGGATTACAGCTGGCTGCCACCACTCCTGGCTAAATATTTGGATTTTTAGCAGAGACAGGGTTTCACCATGTTGGCCAGCCTGGTCTCAAACTCCTGGCCTCAATTGATCTGCCCTCCCCGGCCTCCCAAAGTGCTGGGATTACAATAATTTTCACTTTCATGGTGCTTATAATACACTAGATGATGTGACCAAGAAAGAATTGGACCCAGGTCATAGATGACCTAAATATGACCTTAAGATGTTTTAATGTTCTACTATGAACATTTATAAGGAGGAATTAAGTATTGAAGGCTGTGTGTCAGATAGAGTAACCAACTGGCCACTCATATAAAAGTGAACTACTGCATTGTGGATGCAGAGAGGCTAACGTTGAGAGACAGTAGTCATCCAGACAAGAAATAAGGAAGGTGAGCACTAAGATAAAGATAAGTAACATGAACAAAGAGAATTAAGATTTTGTAACAGAGTTGTTAGAACTGATGTGATACAATGATGAGGGAAGGAGAGGAATTGAACATGATCTTGAAGACTCTACTCTTGGAGGCTTAAAGGAATGTGTTTTCTGTATTTGTCACAGGGAACCAGGAAGGAAGAGCCAGTTAGGGTCAAGAGTTAGAACATGTTAAGCTGAATAGGTTTTGAAACTCAGACTTGCCCATAAAGCTGTTAGGAATTGGATTATTTTGTTTGGAAGAGGTCAGAACTAGTCAAGAGATTTCATAGGCCTTGGTAAAAATACGGTGTGAAAACCTTAAAAGGGATGAGTTCATAAACAGAAAATAGAATTAAAAGAAAACATCAGAACTTTACAGAACAGCTTGTTCATAACTTTAGGAGTTGTATTATAGATGGTTCTATAGAAACACAAACTCCTTCATTTAGATTTAACAATAAACAATCAGTTCTTTGTTATGAGAGGAGGAGACCATTCAAACACCATGCTGCTTCTTTTCCTGCTATTTCAAAATGTCTTGGTTTCTTCATAGATGTCTAGAATTCTCATGAGCAGGGAGGTGGATGAATAGAGACTGTTTCTGTTCCCAGAGAGTCGCTTTGGAGGATGCTGAAATTACGGATGAATTGAAGACACAGATTCACCGTAAAGCTGAAACAGCTATAGTGTCAGGGCCTGCCACTTGCATAGGCCTCTTACAAGACACTACAAGGAATTATAAACATGCTTGTGGACGAATGTTTTTGCAAATTTGACAAAAGTTAGTTATTTAAACTTTCATTAATTCAGAGTTCTGTCTCTATTCAGATTTCCCCTCCCTTTTCTTTCCCTTCTTATTGGGTAGTTGTGGAAAGGCTACTGGCAATGTTTTGGGGGAAGTTGAAGTAAGAATACATTTAGTTTAGGTTTAGTGGAATATATGTCTACATTTTTTGTAAAACAGCTTTATTGAAGTAAAATTGACCTACAAAAACCTGCATATATTTTTACAACTTGATGAATTTGGACATAGGCATACCCCCATGAAGCTGTCACCACAATTAACCCATCAAGTCTAAAAGGTTTTTTTGTGGCTTTTTTTTTTTTTTTTTTGGTGGTTGTTGTTGTTTTAAGAAGACTTAACATAAGATATGCCCTCTTAATACATGTTTAAGTGAACAATACAGTGTTATTAACTATAGGCACTATGTTGTACAGCATGTCTCTGGAACTTATTTTGCATAACTAAAACTTTATGCCTATTGAATAGCAACTTTGCATTCCCCCTCTCCATTTCCTGACAGTCACCATTATATTCTCTGGTTCTATGAGGTTGACTATTTTGAATACTTCATGTAAGTGGAGTGTTTGTCCTGGAACTGGCTTATTTCATGTAGCATATTGTTCTCCAGGCTCATTCATTTTGTTGCAGATGGCAGAGTTTCCATCTTTTTTAAGGCTGAATAATATTTTTAGTCATTCTGTATATTGTTGGTATTGCTGGTCACCCGATTTTTGGCAGAAATGCAGCATATTTTGTTGCATTGTCATGATAATTTGTCTTTTTGCATTTTAATTAACATGGGAACTCATTCCATTCAGAAGACTGAGCCCCAGCGTCATTTTTCCTTTCAGACTCAAAAGTTTATTTTTATGGGGAAATAGACAAAATTTACTATATCACCTTTAATTGGTGCGATTGTTTCTTATACAGAAAATAATAATCGTAGATAACATTTACTAAATGCTTACCACTTTTAGCTACTTTCAACTACATTTTATAAGTGAGGAAACTGAGACATAGAGAAGTTAAATAAGTGGCAGATCTGGAATCCAAAGCCAGCACTCAGGTTCCCATCGGTAACTTAAACCACCAGGGAACCCTTACTCTCTGTCACTGAGTTCGAAGCCAGAAGTCCCTGAGTGTAAAATCCTTGGGGTTTTAGACAAAGCAGTTAAATTCTAATGATCCTCAGGCTTCTTATCAGGTAAATGGACAAAGCAGTTAGCTTGTAATGGTCCTCAGGATTCTTATCAGATAAATGAAGGTGGACTAGAATATAATGTTGGTAACTTTGGGGTGATCTCATGACCCTTTGAGAAAGCTGTGATCCCTTTCCATGACATAGAACAGACGTAATTATGTAATTAACAAACATTCTTGGACACCTTGAAACCAGTGTCTTAGCCCTAGGCTAAAATCCCCTGAACTAGAAAAAATTTAAATTTCTTACAAATCTAATATTCTGCTATCTTAAGAAGAGCTGACTTCTAGTTTATTAGTGACTTTTTAAACAGGTCACAGTTAACTATTAAGTGATTTTCATGATATGCCTTATTGATGGGTTGATTTGTGTTGTATTCTTTCTTATGATCTTGCATTTTCTGAATGCTGCTGACATCTTTCGCTTGAAGACGTTTTTTATTGAAAGAAAATTTTTAGATGCATCTGGATTGAACTGCTCTGAAGAAGTTATGGTGTTTACTTGAAGCTAATAAAATAATTTATGTTTTCCTAGTAAATGAGATCTGAAGAACAACCAAAGTGTCAATAGCAAAATCAATTTGACAAGGATCTACTGTGAAATTAGGTTTCTCAAATAAAATGTAGTTTAACAAGAGACCATTCACTCTGTCTTCCTTCTTATGGGGATACTTTGCATTAGAATGTAAAACTGATGGCATGTTTTGAAGTCATAAACTTAGTATGTATCAAACTTCATGGCTTTCAAGATCAAAGGATTAAGTTTCAATTTAAAAGTATGGATTTTTTTGTTATAAAAACAAAGTGTCTTACTAGAAAACAGAACAAGAAACATTTTATGTATTCTTTCTATGTCACCTACGGAAATTGCAAAAGCATCCATTTGAAGTTGTGTAAGATTTAGTATACACAATCAGGAAAGTACTCTGTATAGATTTTTAAAAATGCACTAACACTCTTCTGCCCTTGAGTCAAAATGCCTAATATTTTGTTTTTTTTCTATGTAAAATTTGGTTGAAAGATTGTTCATTATTGTTGAATTTCAACATGATTGCAAATTAAATGATGCAAAACTCAATAAAGTAAAATACACAAAAGAGCAATTAACATGTTATCTCAGTAAGTATGTAGAATAATGAGAGAACACACTGTTCTACACTGTAGCATAGAATTAAGATGTAGTCATAAATCAGGAAAATATTATATCTTGTTTAGGTGCACAGGTGGCTTTTAGAAAGATTGATTAGCTCCTCTTTCCCCCTTGAGATGTGAGTTCATAGTTATTCCTGCAAAATTAAACAGAGTAATTCCTCATACTTCCTACAGTAGGTATACGTCAATGCAAACAGCATGGCGGAGATAAATGTTTGCAAAGTGTTCATCTCCTTGTCTATTTCTATTCCAGATGCTCTCTACGATGTCATCACTGTGGGAGCCCCAGCTGCCCATTTTCAGGGATTTAAGAATGGTGGTCTTCGGAAACTACTCCATAGATTTGAAACAGAAAGAAGAAAGTAAGTAAAGACAGGAGGAAAGCACAGATTCCATTAATAACATCTCCCCTTTGGAGAAGTCTATATACAAGGTTAGAATAAAGAAGATTGGTCCATCACAATGTATAGTTCTTGACATCTTAACCTATTTAGTAACATAGAGTTGTTAAATATCTCAAAACTACCAGAGAAGAAATTAGATTAAACAAATTGCCTAAGTGTCTTACTTACTGAGTGGCATTGTGATGACAGAAAATTTTCAGGAAGTCATATGACTAAGGGGTGATATTCTAGTGTCAACTATTGCTTGCTCAAAGGAAGTGTTCAGAGATTTAGCTAGAAATATAGTCTAACTTAACTGTGGAGCCAAAGATACTGAATAGAGAATATGGCTCCTAATTTATGGTTTTTACCCTACTAGTAATTTCCATGCTGACCTCAGGCTCATTTAATTGTGCCACTTGAAAGAGACACAACAATACAGAATTCTATGTTCTGTTCCTTAGGGAAAAGGCATGAGTATTACCACTATTATTTGTAATTTTATTATACTCTTTCCCCAGTTTTTGTTTTTAGATGCTTTTAAATATTGCCTTATCAAGCTTTTGCAGCAGTAGTTTATAGTTCTGCCCCATGTCTCATCAGTTGAGCTTATCCTATAATATTCTCTGTCTGTGACCACGCTCATGTAAAACATAAAGCGCATTATCCAGGTATGAAGAATAACTACTTTCCTTTTCAAATAGTTACTCGTCTTAAGTTAAGAATCTCAATTTTTTTGGTTTTAGATTCCAAGGGTATGTGTGCAAGGGTTCCCCCCCCACCCCCGGCCACAGTAAATTGCATGTCACAGGGATTTGGTGTACAGGTTATTTTGCCACCCAGGTAATAAGCATAGTATCTAATAGGTAGTTTTTCAATCCTCACCTTCCTCCACCCTCCACCCTTAAGTAGGTCCTGGGGTCTGTTGAAGAATCCAAATTTTGAAAGTTAGGGAAAAATAGTCATTCTTCAGTCACAGTTGATTTAGTAATAGTATTAGAAAATCAGTTTGAGTGCCAAAACCAGAAAATTTTTTAAAGTTTTATCACGTTTGTCAAATATAAAATTTGTTTTTTGGTGCCCAGATGTTTAGGAAGAAAGCATTTAAAGGAGGTGAGAGTTGAATAATTGACTTACTATCATATAAATATATAAACTACCAATACACATATGTTTTTCTTTTTTCCTTTTATGGAATTGACTTTGGTACAATATTAACTCTGTTATGGTTCTTACTATGATTTTTCTAGTTTTTTGTTCATTTTTGTTTGTTTGCTTTTGGTGGGTAAAGGTTTATAGTTTTATAAAATTATATTGCATGGGTAGATTAGAGTAACCATCACTATTATAAACATCATATAGAACTGTTTCATCACCACAAAGAAACTCCCTCAGGTTACCCATTAATACTCACACCCTTCTCACAAATATTATTGCAGTTGGGAGTGGAAGTCAAAGTTTCAAACATGGGCTCTCCAGGGGAGAGGCGACTCCTGTTTACTTTATGGGAGTTGGAAGTTAATTCACACCACAGGCTCCATGGGGGAAGGGATGCCATGCCTACTGAAGTGGAGGTATGGGTGGAAGACAGGGTTTTGCCCATGGAATTGAGGGGGGATGGAGGGTATTTCTCACTGATTCCCTACTGTACCATTCTTCTAGTGGAGAAGGGACATGACATTTTTGTGGTATTCACTTCCAGAACAGGTTGGTATGGCTGGGCCACCCTGTTCCAGGTTCTTTGGCTTTTCCTGGGTGCTATTTTTTGTTGGTTCTTTGCTGCATTGAGAAATTCTGTGGCACCCAGTTTGGGACATTATAGGAGGCAAAAAAAATCCCATGGAACTCACTGTCATATCATTCCTTAAGTCCCGAGGTCCCTAACTAATATACCTTTTTAGTCTACCTTTTGGAGTCTTTTGATAGGTGACGTATATGTTTTATCTAGAATGTTTCATTGTGATTGACAGGGGAAATAAAATAGATTGCATTTACTCCATCTTGTCTGGAACTATGTCTCAGCCTTGAGAGTTGAGAGTTGACTTAATCTATTTTTTTTTTCCTCAATTAAATTTTAAAGTGTATAACTCAATTAGAAGACTCAAAACTGCCCACAGGGCAGTCAGAATCCAGCTGAGCATATAAAGCATCAGTATGTGAAATATGGAACCTAACCCTGTAATTTTATAAAATATATTTCTGTCAAAGACAACTGTTGAGTTCTATGGTTAGACTCTAACTAATATTTCTTAAGGTTTAAATATTTGCATAAATATTTGAATCCTTCACTTTTCTTCACTTTTTACTGGGCTGTTACATATCAACACACACACACACAAACACACACACACACACACACAGATCTTAGGTTACTTTTAAGATAAAAGTAGAATTGTGTTCAGTGCTTACAAACACTGATTGCTTTAAATGTTTTATTTGTGTTTCATTGCTTTATTGATTAAATACAATAAAGATTTTAAAAGAAATAAAAAAGAACTTTGTGGATCTTAAAAGAATTCTCCATAGGGCAGTGGTTTGGGACAAATACTGCTTGCTGAGGCAATATACTGTTGAGCATGACTATCAGCCTACCTGTTAAATTAAGAGCTAACTTGAGCCGAGATTTAATGATTACAGAGTTATCGCACCATGCAATACATTTTCTGCAGGCTTTTTCAGCAACAAATATTGCATTTCTCTGTCAACAGCAATGTATAGAAGAATGACTATATGAAATGAGTAATTTGGACTTTAGGTTAAAGTAGACAATGATATTTTGCAGGACATGAAATCACAAGTGAGGAAATTTTTCTTTGCCTCATCTTTCATTTGATATTGCCCCCAACCAAAAACAAACAAACAAACAAACAAACAAAAAAACCAAAAAAAAAAAACCCGATAGCCAACTCTTTTAGGCCAGATTTTTTGGGAAAAACCACAGTCATTGTACTATTTCACCTTCACTTATTTTTTTTTCTCATCTAAGCCAATAAAATATTGTCATCTGAGAAAAGATATAATTTATGTTTATGTCCGTTGATGATCTCTTTTGTGATTAATACTTAATGGCCACAAAATGAAAAGGGTTTTAGCATAAGAACATTGCTTATAGTATTTGTATAAAGCAATTCAGGTCATACAACCATATTTATTAAAAGTTATGAGACAATTAGGGAGATTGAACTTTTAAAGCACAGTATCTGAGTACCTTACTCTTGTGCTTAGAAACTTTGAGGAGTCCATGCTTATCCATTGGGCATTCAAAGCACCCATGATTTTCCCACCAATGTCTACCCTCATCACCCACTTCTATTGTTGTTTCTAAAACGCTGTATAAACTATTTCCTAGATGGGCTTCATGTATTTCTACCTTTTCCTTTTTCCTTGTTCTGTTTCCTTTTACAATAAATTATTCTGTTCTCCTCATTTTCTACTATTTTTCATTTCTTTCTGTGAAAGCCATTTACATAATCCTACTCAAAATTCTACACATGGTCCATGTGAAAATTTCACCCCTGTAATTAGGCTTTCCTGATTTTTCAAGTTGATTTTGCTCTCCTCCCTAATATTTTATTTTTACTTCTCTTGTAGCCTTACTAGGCCAAAGTAATGTATTAAGGTTTTTCTTGTGTGATGTTTCTGTAATACATTATGCTTTCCTTGAATAAGAGATGGAGTGCCTTGTGTATATAAGTATTATGTAGATCAAATACACGGGCATTGGAATTCACATATAAATCAGATACAGTTGCTGACTTAAAAGTGCTAAAAACTAGAATTGGAGAAAAAGTTTCACAAATAATCATAATGCAATAAGATTAATAATATAGAGAGCAGGGGTTACCAACCTTGGCTGCACACTGGAATCACCTTTGGAGCTTTAAAACCTTTTGTTTATAACAGGATATCACCCCAGAAAAATTAAGTCAAAGCCTTTGGTAGTTGGGCCCAGGGATTGATACATTTTAAAAGCTTCCCAGGTGAGCCTAATGTGTAGCCAGGGTTGAGAACTACTGATATAGCTATGAACGAATAGTGCTATCTGAAGACAGAGAAAAGGTTTGGAGAATAAAACCAGAAATACCTACACAAATGAGTTGAACTTGAAAAACTATATAGAACTTCAATTGGTATATATCAAGAGGAAAGGAAATCTAAGTAAAAGAATATTTATTGAGATATAAAGTATTACAACTCACTTACTGGAAATTTTTGTTTGGAGAATCCTAAACTCATTAGAGAGTTGCAAAATGGAACCGAATGTGAGGGTAAAGCTATAAGAATTTTGATCTTGGACAATCTGGGCTTGAGTAACGTTCAGACACACACAATTGAACATATCATAGAGGATTTCATACTGAAAACTTGGTATCTTTCTAAGATAACCAAAATTCTAATTACACATTTTTTAATAGACCCAAATCAGGATGTTTGTGACTTATGTATTCTCTTGTAACATCAAACACCTACTTGTACCTAGTGTCAGTTGATTTACTTCAACACCATGTGAAAGTTTGTGGATTTCTCCCTCAAAATATGAATCAAGTGTTTACTTTTAGCATTGTTTAACAGAAAGGCAAACTTATTCCTACAACATATATTTGGCTTTCTTTAAGCTTTTTTTTTTTTTTTTTTTGAGATGGAGTGTTACTCTATCACCTAGGGTGAGTGCATTAGTGCCATCTCCATTCACTGCAACCTCCACCTCCTGGGTTTAAGTGATTCTCCTACGTCAACCTCCCAAGTAGCTGGGATTACAGATGCACACCACTATGCCCAACTAATTTTTATATTTGTTTGCAGAGATAGGGTTTCAACATCTTGATCAATCTGGTCTTGAACTCCTGGGCTCAAGGGATCTGCACACCTTGTCCTTGCAAAGTTTTGGGATTACAGGCATGAGCCACCACACTCAGATTTTTTTTTTCCCTTCCCTTCCCTTCCCATCCCATTGCATCCCATCCCAGAGTTTTGCTCTTGTTGCCCAGGCAGGATTACAATTGCAAGATCTCGGCTCACTGCAACCTCTGCCTCCTGGGTTCAAGAGATTCTCCTGTCCCTGGCCTCCCAAGTAGCTGGGACTACAGGCACACACCACCACACCCTGGCTAATTTTGTATTTCTAGTAGAGACAGGGTTTCACAGTGTTGGCCAGGCTGGTCTAGAACTCCTGACCTCAGGCAATCCACCTGCCTCGATGTCAGGAACATCAGATTCAGACGGAACTTTCACTAAGTAGGATCATGACCTAAAAGCCTAACTCTTTCATTAACACAAAAAAGTAATTAAAACCAAGACTCTTCGTTAAAATGAAAAAAAAGAAAAAAAAAAAAAAAGCCCATGAAGGACATGTTAGCTTCTTCTTGAGAATTTTAATTTGTTACTATCTATGTATTCATTTGGAACTACAGAACTAATGCCCTGCAAGTGGTCCTAATTTAAATGCCTGTCTTGAGTGATTACCCTAGTTACACAGCCACCTTCCCTGAATATGCTCCAGATGCTCTTAATGAATATTTGCTTCCCCCAGATTTCAATCAGAAAAGAGAAAAAAATCACTTCAAAAAGTATTAAGAAAAATAAACTAAAATCTTACTGATAAGAATGTGGCAGGCTCTACTTGATCTTGCAACAACTACAGCCTGTGCTGGAATTTGGGACTTTTTTTTTTTTTTCTGAGATGAAGTCTCACTCTGTCACCCAGGCTGGAGTGCAGGGGTGCGATCTCAGCTCACTGCAACCTCTGCTTCCCGGGTTCAAGCAATTCTTCTGCCTCAACCTCCTGAGTAACTGGGACTACAGGCATATGCTACCATACCTGGCTAATTTTTTTTTTTTTTTTGTATTTTTAGTAGAGATGAGGTTTTACCATATTGGCCAGGATGGTCTGGAACTCCTGACCTCGTGATCCACCCTCCTTGGCCTCCCAAAGTGCTGGGATTACTGGTGGGAGTCACTGCGCCCAGTCTGGGGACCTTCTTTAAAGAAAAGTAAAGCAAGGTCTTAGTCTATTCCTGCTGCTAACAAAATATCTTAACTAGGTAATTTATAAACAACTGAAACTTACGGCCCTGAGATCTAGAGACTAGGAAGTCCAAAATCAAGGCACCAGCAGATTGAGTGTCTGATAAGAGCCCATCCTCATAGATGGCACCTTCTAGCTGTACCCTCACCTGGTAGAAGGGCAAGGCAGCTCTCAGGGACCTCCCATTACAAGTACAGATTCCTCATGACCTCATCACCTTTCAAAGGCTCCACTTGCTAATATTATCACCTTCATGACTAGGTTTCAACATATGAATGTTGGGGAATACAAACATTCAGACCACAGCAAACAACAACATAAAGAGTTAAAGCAGCCATATCTCCTATAAGATAAATGGTTACACAGTCACAGGGCAAAAACTCTGGGACTGAAAAGTTTTCTTACTACTGTAAAGAGGAATAAAGGTAGATATTTTCTTACTCTCTATTATAAATAGGAGGATTTTTACATTAAAAGGGGAAAATCATATCAGGGAAATAAGCTGTCCCTAACCTATAACATAGTAGGCATCCAATAAACCAGGAATGGGAGAACTGGATGCAAAACCTTATACTGTTACCTTTGAAATGGGTTCTTCTGATAGAACTATTAACCACTACTTAATTTGGGAGATGCAAAACATAAAATCAGATTTCTATGCCTTCTCCAGTAACAAATGAGCAGACTAATCAGTAGTTACAAAAATATTTGTTTTAATCACCTTCACTTTCATTCTTAAGAATAAAAATGTTTATTTCTTTTTATGAAAGAGTGATTTGAAGCATTCAGTGAAAGCAATGTGATCGTATTATTTGATTGGGGATGATAATTCTTTTTTTCCCTACTTTGATTTTTTTTCTATTTGATCCCTAGGTTCCACTTAGACCTTTGACTTGTCAGTCATTGACAGCGCAATTTAGAGTCTGAGATCTTAACTATGCTTTGTATTTTGTATGAACTCATAAGTCATACCATATATATTTTAAGTAGAAATACTTTGATCCTTTAATGATATATATTTTAATAAATAATTTCACTGATAACTTTCCAGTTTTGTAAAGAAATATGCTTACTGGAAAACAGAAAAATCAAAAGAAAGTGATGAAAAGTATACTTGTAATATTCCTCCTTAACAACAATCACTGGTAGCATACTGGGTGCTCTCATCCAGTCTTTTTTAACACATATAATTTACATCGTTATTTTTTTCTATTAAAAATTCAAAACTGCAAAACTGTTGAAAATGACTAATTTTTAAGTTATATACATAGTATAGGCCAGGGGTGATGGCTCATGCCTGTAATCCCAGGACTTTGGGAGGCCAAGGCCAGTGGTTTGCTAGAGCTCAGGAGTTTGAGACCAGCCTGAGCAACATGACAAGACTCTTGTCTCTACAAAAAAGTGCAAAAATTAGTCAGACTTGGTAGTATGTGCCTTTAGTCCCAGCTGCTTGGGAGGCTAAAGTGGAAGGATCACTTGAGCCTGCAAGGTGGAGGTTGAAGTGAGCCGAGATCATCCCACTGAACTCCAGCCTCTGGGTGACGGAGAGAGGCCCTGTCTCAAAAAAACAAAAAAAAAAAAAAAACAAAAGTGTGTGTGTGTGTATATATATGGTATGCAAATGTATATATATTTTTATAGATAGATGCATATATATACACACACAGACACACACATACACATAATATGAATATAATACTCTTCATTTATAAAACAACTTAAATCTTTGTGTTTCTTTGGAAGTCATGCCCAATACTCCAAATTTAAAAAGATCAGCCTCATAGGCTATAGCTAAAATTTAGCTAAAATTTATCTCCCTTTCACTTTTGAATATACTTTATTTTTTTCTTTTCAGTAAGAACATTTTCTGTCACAAAATTTTCTTTTAAAAATTATGGTAAAATTACATGGGCACTCTGGAAATAAGAATAATTTAAATAAAAGCCCCTGTCAGTTCCTTTTTTTCTTTTGGACTGTGTTCAGTAGCTGACAATATATCATTTTGAAGGAAACGGTAATTAAAGTTTTTCTTTTGATTATAATTTGATTCCTTGGGAGTACATTTTTTTTTTTCTTCTGTGAGTTAGTTCCTTGTTGGCTACTCTCAGCTCTTAACTCTGTTCATATTTTGGCAAATACGGGATAGATCAGCCAAAACTGTCCACCAGGTTTCTCTTCATGTGTACTTCCCTATATACAACTCCTTGTATATAACACCAAATCTTCATAGAGGGAGAGTAAAGTGCTTTTAATTAAGTAGTCATGCTGAGGCTTGAACATACTGTATGAAGTAAATAATGAAGCCTGCAAAGCTTTGAACTAAATGTGGTACAATGAATGGAAGAACTTTTGCTCAATTTCACATGATCCTGACTGAATTTGTAATAAGTGAATTTGTAATGCAGTTTTTCCTTCTCTTTTATTTTCATTGTAGCTGTATACAAAATCAAAATTTGTTTAGAGCCCACAAATTCAAGGAATAAAGAGGCTTGTATAGTTGAAAGCCTACCTGTTCCAGTCCTTTTTTAAAAAAAAAAAAAAAAAAAAAAAAACCAATCTGAGCAGTGTAATATATTTTGCAGCAAGATTTCTTCTTGGAATGTCAAATTATTTAAGGTTTAGCAGTGATTCTCTTAGTCCACAAACTCAAATCTTGAGAATATGATGTTCTTGAATTTTCTGTAACTCTGTTTAATTTTTCTGTCCCCCATTCTGGGACAAGCAGAAACTTTCATCTCAGACAATTCATAGACTCCACTCCCAGTGTGGGTTTGAATTCTGATTCTCACATACTGTCTTTGTGACATTAGATTACCACACCTTTCTGTACCTTAGTTTCCTCATCTGTAAAGTGGAAATAATATTGCTTACCCCAGAGGGTTGTTCTTAAAATTTGATGAGTTTATATATACTAAGCATTTATAACTGTGCCTGGCACATGATGAGGTCTTAATCGATATTAGCTATTATTTATGTAAATATATGTAAGGGATACATTTCCACAAAAATGCTTAGGCAGTTTCTTAATTTAGTGCATGGAAATCTTATTCTTTCTGTAAGCTGAGTAGGATTTTATTGATTTGATTTAACATAATTATCTAACCAATACATTATTGATGGTCATTTAGATTGTTCCTAAGTTTTTGGTTAGAACCACCTGCACTTGCAAAGTATATCCTTATTCATATATCTTTGCAAATTTCTGAGTGTTTCTTCTAGATAAATTCCTACACTTAATATAACTACACTTAGTTAAGAGGACTTCTTTCTTAACTAAGAAACTAAGGCTTCTTAGTTAAGAAATATGAATTTGGATATTATTCATGTGTGAAGTAGAGGTATGGCTAATGAGGTGTATAAATACATATAAATATATACATATATGTATTTATATTTATGTTTATAAGCATCTAGCAGGTAGCTCCACTTTACTCATATCTCCCATACACCTCAAGATTGAGATATTGAATCATTTTGCATCCCTTTGGCTCTCAAACTTGCTTCTTTTGGGTGTTATGTTTCTTAATAAAAAGATATGATCATCTACCCCACTGTTCAATGTAGCACCTGAAAATCCTTGACAACTTCTTCTCCCTTGCTTTCTCTTAAAATTAATTTACCTTCTTATATATCTGGAAGTTATTCATTTTAATAATAAAATATAGGCTAAGAATCCTAGCCCATAGAACCACTGTCTTTTAAATATTCTATTATCAAACCTCTTAATTACTGTCCTTCCTTCCAGACTGGCTCTCACCCAATCATTTATCCTTATCTTGGTTGGAATTATATTTCTTAAAGGCAAATATTTATTCTTGTGATTTCATAATTTTAAACATTTTTTAGCTGCCTCTTGCTTGCAGGAGAAAATCTAAGTTGCAACAATATATACATGTGATCTTGCCCTGGTTTCTTCTCCAGCTTCATCTCGCACTACGACACCATCATCTTTCCCTCCCCACTGCCCTCCATAGTGAATCAGAGAGAACTTTCTCACCACCACAGATCTTAGCTTAAAATCATTTCTGCCTGGAAGCTTCTTCTGACTCCTTGTCTAAGCCAAGTCTGCTTTAAGCCTCCAGTGTACAAAATCCCTCTAGACTATATGTGCTCTGAGAATATGAAATGTGTCTGTCCAGTTTACCACAGTCAGTATCCCCAGGGACTAACTTGATAAGTGTTTGATGAATGGACCTATATATGGGGGAATGAATGAATAACATCAAAAGGTTGCCTGCCATAAGAGCAAAGGGAAGAACCAATGACTATGCCTGAAGAAGAGATCAGTGTGACGGAATTAGGTAGTGGACATAGAGACTTTTTTTGGAATTAGGAAAAAGAAACAAACAAAGAGGCACTTGTGGGAAATGTCTGATAGGTTTTGGTAACAAAACCTATACATATATTTGGCAGGTATAACATCAGTGTTTCCTTGTACCTCACTAGCAAGGGAAAATATGCTTTTATGTCTTCTGAAAGAAGGGAGACAATTTATTTAAAAAATGGCTAACTTAAAAACCTGACTCAATATCAGTAATACAGTAGTGACTTTAACACTTCCAAGTTGTGGCATTCTTCCAATAACCTGTCCAAAAGCTTGTGAGGCAAAGAATGATCTGATGTTTAGGCAGGAGGCACTGTGTATAGTGTGACAGTTCAGAATTTTAAAAAGTTAAATATTTATTTTAAAGAAAATGACTTCAATTGTAAATGACAAAATGTATTTGCTAAACTATCCCTACATTTTTAATAATATGAAATTTGGTGAAGAGGGCAGTCTGAAAATGACAAAATACATAACCAGTCTTATTGTAGGATTTCAGAAAGCCACTGAACCTCTCACTCTTGGGTTTCCTTGTCTCCACTATAGCTGTGGCTACATGTGTGTACCTAGAGATATGTCAGAAAAAAATAATCAAGAAGATTAGGGTTTAAAAGCAAAAATGTTAAGTCTAATATGAAAATTACAGGAAAAAATACATTTTTTCTGTTTACTTTTAAAACTAAATATATAAAGATAATATGATTTGAGGATTTATTTTCTGTAAATCAGAAGTTACCTTTCTCCTTTGCTGTAAACTGAAACAACATTTTAAACCATGACACACTATGTTATCTCCGCAGTATTCACTAAACCCAAGGAGGAACTTTTGAACTTGTTAAAAGCCAAGTGGTTTCCAGAATAGTTTTAAAGTTGTCTGTTGTTCTAGATATTTGACAGTCATCATTGCAAAGGCAACATACAGCAGAAAAGAAACATATCTACAAATAAATTGCCAGGCATCTACAAATACAATATACTATATTTTTCAGAGGTTTGAAAGTTAACTGTAGAACATCTCTTTTTTTTTTCTACAAGATAATAAACTTTTTAAAATGTACATATGGAATTTATGTCATGGAAAAATCAAACAATTGGCTGTGTTACATGAGATAAATACTGTTATTGGAAAATCGTTATTAGAGAAGACTGCCTGAATTATTTCAATGTCCTCTTCCTTGTGATGAGGCTTACATTAATAATTGATTATTGTGGTAAGCCCATCAGAGAAGGAAGATGGATTGGCTTATAGTGTCAGCAGAGATGGAGAGGAGATAAATTACAGAGGTATTTAGGGGCAACTGGGGGTTGTGTGTGTGTGTTAGGAGTGGAGGTAAGAACCTAGAGGTATCAAGGAAGACTCCCACATACATCTGGGGAATGATAGTGCCGTTCACTGCACCTTGGCTTATAAACTCCAGCAACACGGAGCAGCTGCTAGAGTGTAGTTGAATGTGAAAGGATGTTAGGCTGGGCAGGGAACACGGACCAAATCTTAAACAATTATTTGCTATGTCAGCTCCTGGCAGTTCACCCTGTAGGCTACCGATACTGTAATTGGTAGGTTTTCAGCTGAAGATTGGCATGATCATATTATTAGGAGTGACAGTGTAGAGAGAACAGAAGAATTGCAAACAATTAGACTATTATAATAGTGGCATGAGGGAAAACAGGTACCTGGGGAGTTGAAGATTTTAAGGAAGTATCTAACAGAATTTAAATCCAGTTAGATGACGGCTTGAGGGAGACTGGGCAGGATTGAAGCACTCTTAGGTTTCTGGTTTCTATAACTGGGTAATGCCAAGACAGCTGAGAAAGGGGATACAGGAAATAAGCCATTCATTTCCATTGCTTAATTAATAAGGTCAGTTGTTTATATTCCATTAAAGAGACATTTTGAGAAATAAGAAAATAATCTTGTTGAGTCTGTGCTTTTTTTCACATTAAGAATTTTTTTTTTTTTTTTTTTTGAGACGGAGTCTCTGTCTGTTGCCCAGGCTGGAGTGCAGTGGCCTGATCTCGGCTCACAGCAAGCTCTGCCTCCCAGGTTCATGCCATTCTCCTGCCTCAGCCTCCCGAGTAGCTGAGACTACAGGCGCCTGCCACCACGCCCGGCTAATTTTTTGTAATTTTTGTAGACATGTGGTTTCACCGTGTTAACCAGGATGGTCTCAATCTCCTGACCTCGTGATCTGCCCACCTCAGCCTCCCAAAGTGCTGGGATTACTGGCGTGAGTCACCGTGCCCAGCCAATAATATTTTAAATCATAGAACGTATGGAGGATCCCAGAAAGCATGAATTCTCCTACTTATTTTATTGATGAAAATACCAACAAACAAAGATTCAGTCACCAGTGCAGCTAATAACAGAACCAAACCTAGAAAATTAGACTTCTGTCCTTACTCGCAAGTTCTTCCATACTCATTTACCCTCAAGCAGTCAAAAGATGATCAACACAAGCATCCTTTTCATAAATGTACAATGTTAACTTAGGAAGGGATTTTGCTATCCACCAGAGAGAAATAAAATGTAGTTGGTCTACTCAATTCCTTATGGGTCTTTAAGAGAATATAATGTTTAAAATAAATTATTTGTGCTATTAAAAATCATGTGAATTGATGTGGTGATTTGCACTCAGAGTCAGTTACTATGTTAATCTGCCTAAAATTGTTCTGCGTAGTAGTCAGTAAAAATATTTTTAAAGCTCTAGCCTTACCAGTTTTCTATCTACAGCCCTTTCAGATACCCCTTAGGAATACCACTTTTTTAAGGAATATGGCCACAATAAAAATAAAAGGAGTAAATTTTTCAGAGATATTCATAGATTACCATTCATAATAGTAAAATAGTGTAAGCATTTTGAATTGATGAATGAATAAGCAAACTATTCTGCATCACTAAAGCTGAATATTATGTAGTCATTTCAATTATTCTGTGGATTATGAGGTATGTAGAGCTGTATGTAAAAAATGTGCCTGAAAGGAAGTATGACATATATACAGAAGACATCAATCTAATCATATCAGTGAATGTGTTGGAAAAGTTAATACGTTTACTTAGAATGCCACAGATAAATACAGTTACATTTATTTTTGAATATTTGTTTTATCCTTCCTCCTTTTTTTAGTTGTAAAATAAGAGAAATGTTTTCATAAAATCTTTTTGCAACTTCTACTTCCAGCAAATAAGGAAACTAGGTAACAAAAAGATTCTCCAATCTCGGAAAACCTAGAACATTTGGACGCAATTGCCATCCTTTTCCTTTCCTCTCAGGAATGTAAGGAACTTTAGTGCAGAGTGGTTAGTAAGCCAGCCCTGAAACTGCAGCTGTCCTCAGGATATTCATAGACACCAAGCGTCTAGAGCCTTAGGTTGCAAGCTCTTGTGGGAAAAAGACTCAGACAAAATAGTATTTCCCTTTATCTTCTTTCTCACTACCCGCCCTGCATGTAGCATTTAGTGGGCTGGCATCATTACACATGATCCACTGATTACCTTGTTAACTGAGTACCTCTGTCTTTTTGCTTTTCTTAATTCATTGACTGAGTAGTAGTTATTAAATATTTGTTGAAAATAATTTACTGTGAGACAATTCTGAAATTCTTCAATCTGTGTTATAAAATAGAATCATACATCTCTAATGAACTTTGTTTTAATTAGGTGATAACTTCTTTAATTATAGTTTGTTTTAATATTTATAAGTGATACTTATTAAAGATGTTTCCTATATTAGTTATAGCATTTTAATTTTTCCAAATTTAAAATTGGTTGATACTGTGTTCAAAAGATAGTAAAACATAATTAGGAGTTCAAACTGTGTAACAGTAAAGACCCAGGTTTGAACCTGGTTTTACCATCTGTGCTAGTTTGTGTGACCCAGGTCAAGTTACTTACTCAAGCTTCAGTTTCTACATCTTGGATTAATATTTGTTCCTTAGAGGATTGTTGTCAAAATTAAATAATATAATCCCTGAAAAACTAACATTTAACATAATGCTAGGCCCATAGTGTATATGTACCCGATGATTATTGTCTATTAACGTGATAGAGGAGGAGATTTAAATTATTAGCATAAATTATGCAGTATAAAATATTGGCTTTATTAGGGATTCACTTATTGTCTGATTTAACATGAAAAAAATAAAATGGCTTATATATGTACCTTCTGTGTGTTTTTTTTTTTTTTTGTATTATCGCAGAATCATAATTGTTAGTCTATAAAGTCTTATGCTGGAAAGATTTGGTTTTTCTAAAAGAAATTTATTGTAGTATAGTTTTTCTAGAATAAAAATGAACTTTTGGAAGTATATAATTTGAAGATTTTTAGTAAATTTTCAGAGTTGTGCAGTCATCATCACAATCCCATTTTAGGACATTTTCGTCACCCCAAAAAGGTCTCTCATGCCTGTTTGCAGTCAAAGGAACATTTATATTTGTAGAGTACTGGGGAATGATTTTTACTCCTGGATCTTTCTTATCCTATACTTGATTAAAGTATATTAGGGCATAAGGCCTAGGATGAAGCTGAGAAGGTTTCAAGGTTGGAAGGAATCAGGAGACCAGGTTTGGGTATTATCCTCATAACACCCTGGTAGAGGGACAACATGAAAATACCAGAAGCCATACTAGGCAGAAATAGAACTGACTAGATCTTGGAAGATGGCAAAGGAAATCAAGGCAAGTGAACTCATGGACAAGTGGGAATAGGCCAGGAAAGGAAATTGGACAGGAAAGCACATTGGACTTTGCTTATTTAAAGGTCATATAATGGTACCTGGAAAATTTGCATTAAAGCAAGAGTAGGGCTAAGTAAAGGATGTGCATAAAAAAGAGGTTTCAGTGGTTTAGAAAGTGCAAGTAAGAACTTGCAAACTGAAAAGTGGAATAGTAGAAACCACTGTGATCTGAGCCAATAAACACATTTTCTTAGAGGGGGAATTTTGAGCAGAAATGAATGCTAATTTTGTTTTCCTGCTTAATTGGCATCATTTGTCACAGAGCTAATAAATGACAGAATCAACTTTTGATCAGAACACTCTTTGATTCTAAAATTTTCTTGAAACCATGTTTTTTTTTGTTTTTTTTTTTGTTTTTTTTTTTTCAGATGGAGTTTTGCTCTGTTGCCCACACTGGAGTGCAGTGGGGCCATCTTGGTTCACTGCAACCTCCACCTCCTGGGTTCAAGCAATTCTCCTACCTCAGCCTCCTGAGTAGCTGAGACTACAGGTGCCTACTGCCACGCCTGGCTAATTTTTTGTATTTTAGTAGAGACAGGGTTTCACTATGTTTCCCAGGCTGACCTCAAACTCCTGAGCTCAGGCAAGCTGCCCGCCTTGGCCTCCCGAAGTGCTGGGATTACAGGTGTGAGCCACTGCGCCCAGCTCAAAACCGTGATTTTTTTAAAAACAGGAGTAAAGATAAATATTAATTTAAGTACAGATCATATAGCTCATTTAATTATATAAGTGAAATCCATAGGAGGTAAAATACTGTTTTGTTTTTGTTTTTGTTTTCTAATTCTTTTCTCCAAACCCCATTTCTTGTAGAAAATGGAAAGGGTGCATTGGGGAAAGCAGAGAGGCACAAAGCCCGTTATTAAACCGTGTGAGACCAGAAGGGTATATTTAAGTGCACTAAGGTGTAAATGATCTTTTGTGATCCACACTATTTTCTTCTCAGTCAGAACTGAGAGTATTCAAGTTCTCCGGATTCAAGAGACCACATTGTTTTTTTTTGTTGTTGTTTTTTGTTTTTTGTTTTTTACAGGGTGTGTTTGAGCTAGAAAAAGATAAGTGGAAATAGTTCTAGATGTTCTAGATTTTTTTTTCCTCTGGACATTTAATTCTGCCACAGGAGAAGAGACACACCACTCTAAGTCATTTTTCCCTAAAGTCATCAATCCCAATCCCCTTCTGTTCATGCCCCACCTTCCCTGTCTTTTCTTTCTTGTTTTCCTCCTTGCCTGTTACTCATGTCTCATCTATCTTTTTTAATGACTCCGCTGTGCAAAGTAGTAGCTTGGTTGAGCAAACAGATTAAGGAGTGGAGGTAGCAATGGAGTGGAAAGTGAAAGGATGGATAAGTAATAGAGCAAGTCCCACCATGTGCACTTGTGGTCAAGGAGTTAAGGAAAATAAATTGTATTTCTCTTCTTGTCTGCCTCCTGCCTTCTTCAAACCCTAAGCATAAATCAAGGACTTCAATATCTTAGAGTATTGTTTATCTTGCAATAGATAAGTTTAAGTACAGAGGAGTGGAGACCAGTTTGTGAGCTATTGCACTAATCCTAGTGGTAGGAATGATGAGGTGGTTGCAATGAATGTGGAAATAAGTGGTTGGATTCTGGATATATTTTGAAGGAAAAAGCACGACTTTCTGAAAATTTGGATGAAAGATAAGAGCCAAAGAATGACAGACAATATTAAATGGACCTGCCATAATCTAAGATGGGGAAGAGTGCAAAGGAGCTGGGTGTTGAAGGCGGGGAGCAGATCTCGGGATCAGTTTGGGACATGTTAAGCTGCATCTGTAAACAGGAGAGCTTTTGTTTTCATTGGAGTTCAGGGTGAAAGTCTAGGCTACAGATGAAGATTTGGAAATCATTAGTGCAACATGTTTATTTGAACCATGAGATTACTTAGGAGGGACATGTAGATAAAAGAGTTCCAAGAACTGAGTCTTGGAGCAAGCCAACAAGTGGATAGGAAAATAAGGAAGACCAGGAAAAAGGGACTGGCACAAATATACACTCAGGGATATATAAATCCTTGTTTTAATTGTACTTTGGTTAGCAATTAGAGCTTATGAATGTGAATGTTACTTCATTATGTGCTTTATATTATTTTTACAACTCCAGAATATGACATGGATAGTAACAACATACACACACACAAACGTGAGGATGGGGATGTGGGTGTGCATTCTAATGAAAATAATATTAAATATATTAAATTACCTTATTTAAATGAATATATTAAAGTATATAGTACACTTTAATTCATTCACCTATAGAAAACTAATTTCAATTTTCATTATCTGTGATTTGCAGTGCTATTTATATTCTATAAAATATTTCATCCAAGTAAGTATTTTGTCTTTCTTCCAGAGTTGTCTGATTGATTGTTGACTCAAGTGTTTGGATCCAGTTTAAATTTTGTACTACTATAAAATAGAGTTTAGCTATATTCTTTTTATCTAGATAATTAAATTATACTTATTACTTCCCATTTAAGAAGCTATAACTGTTAAAATATATGACATGTTTAAAGAGTAAGGCACTGAATAGGTAGATAAAATTTATGTATACTTAAAATTATTTTGTGAGTGGTGATTTTTTTCCATACCATACTATTTCATCCTTTCATCCTGGACACCAGCATTGGCTTTTATTATGGAAAATGAATCTTTCAGCCTCGCTAGGTGAGGTGTTCATCGTTAAAAAGACTTCAACCGATGCCTGCTACATAACTCTGCTCCAAAGAAGACTGAATTAGGAGAAAGAGGCAGAAGTTAGGATTATGTCCCATCATGGTGATTGAAGAATGTATTGGGGAGAGGAAAGGGAATATATTGGGAGGGAAAAGATGAAATGATGATGAAAAAGGTTAGGAGAGCAAACACTGGTAATGAGGAGGGAACCAAAGCAACTTGTGTGAATAAGATGGGATGTAAAAGTAGCCTTGTAAAAGGTGCTAAGAAAATTTGAATACCTTAAGAGGGAACTTTTATCAGAGTCCTTGTGTAGCATGATCAAGGGTTTACAGGGGATCTCAGTCAAAACAGTGACAGGGTATCTCTAAAGATGCTCCGTCCCTACATCTGTATCTCCAGAGGTGCTTGTCACAAATGCTACACCCTACTAAAGCAGAATCTCTTGATGTTGCCAAGGAATCTGCATTTTTTCAGGAAACATTGAGGCCTATCCTCAACCCCAAGGGAATCTCATTGTGACTGCTAAAATTTGAGCACCATTCAACTAGGGCATAAGTAAAGAACATGTGCAGAATACATATTAGAAATGTGTGAATTAGAGAAGAATGGAGTAGAGACTGTCAGGGAATTTGATAATGAAAGTAGTAATATTCAGGAAAACAGTAACAGTGAACTTCTAGGAAAGAATAATAGTAAAGAAGGCAAGCAATAGTGATAGGAGTAAAATGGAATGGATAGAAGTGAGTGTATGAGAGACCAGAGAAGACACATTCAGAAAGCAGTCATGTGAAGAGAGAGATGGAAGACCCCACAAGGCCATGAGTATTCTAGCTTTCCAAAGGCTAAGCCATGGGGAGTCTGTAAATAGCCATAAGAGGACACAGGAAGCAACCTCTGATGACAGAGTAGCAGACCTGCAAAGAGGGATCACATAGCAGCGACCACATGGCTCTGCATTGGGTCTGTAAGTAGGTCCTGCTTTCTGCTCTCGGAGCTGCTGGGTATCAAACGTTGTTTAAATTCTGGTGACACATCTGTATCTTTAGAGAATCATTTTCTTTGCAAAAATAATGTGGAGCTGTTTGATTTATTAAAGTCTATTACGGATTAAACTTTGTATCCAGCCTGAGTTCATGATTTCTTTTCTAAAGTCCTTAGTACACTCCTGCATGAGATCTGTCTTAACCACTCAAGAAGTCAGAAAGAGACACAAAGAATTGGCAAGGACTGCTGTTTCCTTTTCCCTCCTCACAATTGTTATTTTTCATTTACTTTAACTTGCATTAAGAGATACATAGTAGCAAATTAAGGTATGTTTTATTTGAAGCCCTCACTTCTGACATTTAAAAGTCTACAAGTAAAAAATTTAGAGCAAATATCTGTAAGGGTCATAAACTAGTAGTGCATTTCTTTAGCCTTCATAAACCTGATACCTTCATTGACTTATTGTTCAATCTTCTGAATAGCCCAAGCCTCAAAGAGCATTTCTTTTACTCTTTTACTAAATAAGTAAATAAATAGGAGGAATATTCATTATGTGTTTGAAAAAAAAAAAAAAAACCAAACTGTTTTTTTAAAGATTCTGGTAATTTTCCCCTGAAAAATCACTAGTGTGAGAGGAATAGAACAGAGAATGCTTCCTAGGTGTCAGTTTTTCTTAGTGGTGTCTGAGGTTTCAAGGTGAGAAATAAAATTATGGAATTTAAATAATTGAGCTGGTAAAAATGTAGTAGACATATTCAGTAAATACCTAACATTGACTGCAAAGTGTTTTGAAAAAATGTCTTGATATTTGGGTATAATGGGATGTAAGCAAGTTTACATCAATCTTGCGAATACACGAGTCGTTACTTCCCTCTTCTTTGCTTCTAGCCACTGTTTTGCTGTTTTGCAGCTTTCCTGCTGGAGTGCCTTTTCCTAATGAAATGGATCAAAGATTCCTTCACTCTAAAAAATCCCTACTCCCATAACGTGCTTGAGTAGTTCCTAGATGATTATTATAAAAGTCAATAATTCTCAAGCCTGTAATCCCAGCACTTTGGGAGGCCAAGAGGGGAGGATTGCTCCAGGCTAGGCATTCAAGACCAGTCTGTGCAAACATAGTAAGACTGGTCTCTATGAATTTTTTTTTTTAATTTAGTCAGGTGTGGTGGCTTGTACTTGTAGTCCCAGATACTCAAGAGGCTGAGGTGGGAGAATCACTGGAGACTGAGAGTTAGGTGATGCAGTAGGCTCTGTTTGCACCACTGTACTACAGCCTGGGTGACAGAGTGAGATCCTGTCTCTTAAAAAAAAAGTCTATTAATTCTTTAGTTAATAATCAGTTTTAGATTTCTTTGTATGTTAAATGGAAAACCATAAGAAGAAAAAGTATCATGATAAAATAACACCATGAAATAGCATTCTGCTACTAATGTCCTTTTTCTATCCAATATATTTGTCCATGTGCCCACTTGACATTCATTAATTTTCTCCTCATTTCTCAGCTATTAAAATTTACTTCCTCCACAGCCCTCACCTAGTAACACGGAGGGGGAAACTTTAGGTAGTAGTTATTGAATGCTATCTCTGTGCCAAGCACAATTTTAGGCACTTTATATGAATGACTTCTAATGTTACACACCTCATAGAATCATTTGAATGATGATTACCAGTTTCCTGATGAGGAAGAAAGCTGCCGAAGGTCACCCAGCTAGTTAGTGACAAGCCAGGATTTAAGTTGAGATTGGCCTGAATATAAAAGCTCGCTTTTCCCACTGGCTTACGTGGCCTCAAGTTCATTAGAAATCAATAGTAATACTAATTTGTTTTGAATACTGTTACTTGACATGATTACATATGTGTCATGTCAAGTATTAGTATTAGTAATCATGTCAAATATTAGTATTAATCTTCCCAGTGTTTTAACAAAGACAAGATTACCTAGTTTTAAAAAGTATTTTTGTCACCTTACATAAAAATTGTTAGTGCGTTATTAAAAATCTCTTAGGACAGTTCTTATCTGATCAATAGGAAAGAGTGATACTTGGAGTTTTGTTTATCATTTGCCATCTGGTATTAAGGGCTGAATATCCGTTATGCTGTTTGTGTAACTTATTTTTATCTTTGTTGTTGCAGTACCGGATACCAGTTTATTTACTATTCACCTGAAAACACAGCCAAAGCAAAAGAAGTGCTCAGCAACATCAATCAACTACAACCTCTTGTAGCAACCCATGCAGACCTACTGCTTAATTCTGCAAGCCAGCATTCTCCAGACAGCCTGAAGAATTCTTTAAAGATGCTTTCAGAAAAAGTAAGATCCAAATCATCACTATAGTTGGGAAAATGAAATACTCAAATCCCCATAGGTCTGGCTTTCTGCATACATTGCCTTTCATAGCATCTGGAAATGTAGAATAGAGTAGGTTAAAAAGTAAGCTTCAAAGTATTGCCACAGGATCAAAATGAATTGGCCTCATTCTCTGTTCAAATCTTACTGAGCACTCTCTTTTTTTCCTAGTAGGAAATGAAACCTGTTATTGGTTGGTATATATCTTCTCTTTTCCTTGGCATTTTTCATTTTCTTTGGTTTATGGTCTTATTAAGTGAATTAAATGAGATTTTGAAAATTACTTTATTTTCCTCTGGTGATCACCTAATTTTTATGCATGTAAAGCTTTACATTTGAATAGGAATGACACTTCATTTGAAGGCAGAACTTTGATGTGGATTTACATCAGTCTGTATGGGGTCCTTCCTCTGCCTCGGTTTGCTCTCTAAAACATTATTTACTGAGGAGAGATTCTAAAAATTTCCAAATATGTTAGTTATTTGAAAAGCAGTAGAATCTAAGCCTTAGTTTTTCCAAAGGTGACTTGTTCCTTTATCCGCAGAAAGGAGAGCTAGTCTGGCATGGGGTAGACACTCAATATCAACTTCCAGAGCTAACGAGGGCAGCTAGTTGTGTGATAGAAAGCTGAAACAGAAAAAGACAAGTGACAGTTGATTATCAATGTACAATCAGTGTCCTGGAGTCCACTTCCAATGTGTGCATCCTTCACCTCTGCATTTTAAGGAGATCGTGTAATTTTTTTTATGAGACACTTCTAGTAAATATGCCCTTGAAGAAACTGACCAAAGAAAATTCTCGTAATTGTAGAGTAAGACAAAAGTATAGTTTTTCACCTCTCTGAAGAACAGATTCATAGAAACCTGGATCTTATGTATGTCCATACTTTTTATTCAGGTATGTTAATTTATAATAATATCTTATACTTATTTAACATTTCAGTTTATACATTTTTATATGTTATTTTCGTAGGAGAAAACATACCTATTTTCATGAAAAAAATAGTTAATATCTATTCAGAAAGTTTGAGTGAATTGTCTAATAAATTAAAAAGTGAAAAACCAAACTCAGAACTTCCAGTTCAAAATGCAGCGTTCCTTCCATGCCAGAACACATGCCTCCATCATGAAAAGGGAGGAAAATATTGACCCAAATTTTGCAAGTACTTACTTTGTGTCAAATAGGGCAATGGGCTTCACACTTTATGTCATTTTAGTTAATCATCAGAATTATGGAGAACGTATTATTTTCATTTAACACAGAAAAAGGCTAAAGCTCAGAGAAATTTTAAAAACATGAGAAGTCATGCAGCTAGAGTCAAATACAGGATTCAAACAAAACCCAGGTTCAAACCTGGGTCTGGATGACTCCAGAATGGAAGTTCTTTCTAGTGTCCTCCATCTAATATATGGATTTAGACATTTCCTTATTCAAAAGTTTTTTTAAAAATTTTTCTTAGACAAATGCCTTAGTAACACCTAAGTATTCTAGATATTCAATAAGTATGTTTTTTATGGCTAGGGAAAGAGAAAAAAGAGGAGGTTGTTGCATACAGTAAAATAATATCATCTCATTTTGGTTCATTTCTTTTTTGGATTTACAGATGAGGTGAGGTTTTCCTGGGTTCGCCTAAGCTGAAAATTTTAGCGAGTAGCACACCACTGCAGTGATTACAGAGCAGTATTTATATTCTTCTTGTGCACTGGGCAGGGATTTGTCATTTCATACATCATTTACAACTTGCTGCAGTGATTTTGGTGGTGGGGGAGGTTAGGATGGGCATTCTCTTCTCCTTGAATCCAGCATTGCTCCAACTTTTTCCCCTATGTTTTCTCTTTTCTACTGAGTAGACAAGTTTAGTCGACTAATAAATCTCTCAGTCCTTAAAACTAGGAGGATCTTTTTTTAAGTTAAGTTTGCAAGCCATGCATTCTTTTAAGAATTCATGACTGGAATTTCAGAGAATTATCTAAGTTAACAGTTTTGTATAGTCTATGAAAACTGTTAGTAGCTCATGGTTTAAAACAAAGTATGATCCATGAATTCAGGTATGAAAGAGAGATCGTTTTAGTGGTATTCTAAATTTAAATATAATTTAATATTAGCAGGATGTAAGCTTTAAAAGTTCTGTTTTTAAGTTTTGGGCTTGCTGTATACTATGGGTTATAAAATAAAACTGTTTACTTCATGGATAGTCTCTGGTTTCCTTTACTGATTCTGAACTGGTATGTTTGGAAAATAGGTACCTAAAGTTGTTTTCTTAGGGACTTATCCATATAGCATATTCAAGACATTAAGGAGTTATCTATATTCATGCTTATCAGGGAAATGTAAAGGTTTCATAGCCTTTGAGCACCTGAACATGGAAGAGTTTACTGTTGTAGACTTGGGGCACCTGGGAAAAGCTAAGGGCAGCCCAGGGCAGTGAAGAAGGAGGTATTCTATTTTGTGATGAGATGATGTCTCTCCTCGTAGGTAAGCCATTGCACCTGAAGACAATAGCCATTAAATCATTGTCAATTAAGCATATAGTCTGGGGGAAAAGCAAGTGGCAACAGAAAAACTCAACTTGCTGAGAGGTCATATTCCAGGAGTCTTTGAGTAGGCAATATTTGTAGATCCAAAAGTAATTTACATCATCTCTACTGCTACTGAGAACCAAGGCACATGGATAGGGCTACCCAGCCAAAATCCCATCCATCTAAACACTGTTGGTAGAGACAAACACACACAATTTATAAAGTAAAAATAATTCCTGAATTCATATTATTTTCCAGTCACTGTGCTCAACACAAAAGGTTGAAAAAGGGAATAAAACACAGGCCTGTTCTTCCCAGGAACTCCAAGACTCTTGATAGTAGTGGTTATGATGATGAAGTGACAGTAATAGCTAGCATTTATTGGTGGCTTAATAACTCTGAGATAGTCTTATAAGCTCTTCAATTTTCAGAGTTCCATGCGGTGGATAATATTATTTTAACATTTAGTCTTCCTAATTCTATGAAGTTAGTGTTGTGAGTAGCCTTATTTTACACAGTTGAGGAAACTGAGGCAGAGAAGTATTAAATTTACTCACACACCTTGTGTTTTTGGCTCCAGATTCTGTGAGCTTGACAGTATGCTATATCTTCAGATTGCTATATGGATGCTTGTACATAGGACTAAGGAAACAAATGTGGGGGCAGGGAAGGAGTACTACTAAAATTTCACAAAAAATGAATACATTTAATGTTTCATGTTCTAATATGCACAAACTCAGTTAAATTGTATTATAATTTTAACATTCTTGGTATGCCTTCTTATGAATAACTGGGTTTGGTTATTGAATATTAGTTCATGAAAATATTAAAGAAATAGTATAATCTTATGGTGTAAGAATCTAACAAAAGGCAAACTGAGTTTATCTGAATAATTCCAACAAAAAAGAGGCAAAAGATAGACCAAAATTTTAACACACAGTATGAAAGGTTAATAATAGAGTGAGATAAACATGCATTTCCTTTTTTCTCAGACTAAAAGTATGCAATTCTGTGAAGGTAAAACAAAGAAGAGATAAAATAAATTCAAACTAAAATAAATAATATTTTTAAAGGCCTGAAGGTGGACAGTGTTTAGGTGTCTCTCGTAGTTCAGAAATCTGTGTGATATTAGCATTCAAACACCCATCACTTTCTCTATTCCATTGAGATTGATAGACCTTTTTTAGAAAGTCATTATTATCCTGCTCATCAAAAAGCACTGTTGAGCACTTAATTGTGTGTGGTATTGTACTTGATGCTATATGACAAATACTACATAGATATGGCTCTTAATTTTTACAACCTAAGAATTTAAAAGAATGGGGGTGTTTTGCAATATTGCATTTGTTAAATAGTTAAATAATGGCCTTTATTGCAAATGTTAGAGGCTATACTCACAGCATATTTGAGAAATTCTCATAGCTTATAATGCCTACTATTCTTTCAACCTCAATATACTATACCAAAACGTTCTATTATATTCAAAGAAAAATAAAAACTATTGTATTCTGAAACATATACAATCAGGATTTTTTCAAGAAATGTTGTTTTCTGTAACAGCAATGCCAGGCAGCTAGTGTGCTAAGAAGTTGAAGATACACGTAATAGAGAGAAGAATGTTATGCTGATTATTTAAGACTGAGAATAACTTTTTTATTGTTTATTCACTATAACCACTCCTAGGTCTATCCCAGTTCCAAACTGTGGGAAAGAACTTAATGAGTAGAAATTTTGTTTGTTTTTTTAAGGTTGGTGAATGTATGTATTCGGAGTCTAAGAAAACTTGAGAATAAATGGTTTAGGTAAAAATGAAATTTCAGGATAGAACTTATGTTTCTGTTTTTCATAATTGCCTTTAGATGGTAATTATTTAATTGGTGAAATAAGTGATAGTGTGCAATAAACAAAATTTGTTATTAGAAAATTGTACAATAAGAAAAACAAAGATAAGAATGTAAGATAATATTGACAATGAGACTACATACAAAATTTATGGAATCAGAGCTTCTGCTGTTTATGATGGAGTAACATGGACCCTCCCAACTTAAACAACAAGAAAGTGGACAAAATGTAGACATAATGGTTTTTAAGCACTGGAAAATCAGTAACAAATTATGTGATTCTTATAGCTATCTAGATTTCTTCCTAGGGCAGTACTAGGCTGTAGCAAAAAGGAACCTAAACACTCTCTTCTCAAGGTGAAGAGACAGAGATTAGAGTTTGGGAGGCCAAGATTGCCAGAATTCACAAAGCAGAGTACCAGAGAGTAAGGAGCTTCACACAGAAGGAACCCTGGAGATCTGTAAATGAGTGCCTTTAACTCTTTATGAGTACCAATCTATGCATGCATGAGAATAAACTACCCATGTCCACAGAAATAAATATTAGAAATAAGCTTATAAAGCAATTCCTGGTGGTCACACAGGCCCGATAATAGTTTATCTTTCCACTAGTAAAGTGATAAGACCTTTTAATACACCGGGAATTGACTAAAGTCCTCAGAAGTATATGGCCCTAGTAGTGGGACTAAATTAGTCTTAGATTAGAGGCTGCTCTTAGTGTACCATAACAAGGTTTGAAAACAAGGCTTGAAAGGATTTCACTGATTCCGAGTAATTTTACTTTGCTGTAGAAAATCCAACATTATTTAAAGGAATGCAATACAATCTGACAACCAAGAATGTAAAGTCAAAATGCCTGCCATCCAATAAGCACATACTAAGCATGCAATGAAGCAGGAAAATATGATCCATGACCAGAAGAAAAATCAAGGCATATAAACAGAAATGACAAAAAAGGGAGAGAGGGAAGCATAAAGATATTGGCAGAAAACACGGTCAAATTTTTTCAACATTAATGAAACTACAGACCCAAGAAGCTCAATATACTCCACACAGAATAAATATAGAAAAATAAACTCAGGTACATCATAATCAAGTTACTGAAAAACTGTGATAGAACATTGTGAAAACAACCAAGAAATAAAAGAAAAAAGGGCACATGTTTCGTTGACATTCACCAACAAGAATGATAGCAGACTTCTTATTAGGCTTTATACAAGCCAGAAGAAAATAAAGTCACATCCTCAAGCTACTGGGAAAAAAAAAAAAAAATCCTGCTAACTCTCAGAAATAAAGGTGAAATGAAGACCATTTCAGGCAAACAAAAGCTGAGAAATTTCATAACAGATTTCTACTACAACAAATCATAAAGGAAAGTCTTCAAGAATAAGGAAATGATACCAGGAGAAATTTGAATGTACACAAAAGAATAGGCAATGCCAGAAACGGTTAATACGTGAATAGATTTTTTATTTAATTCAAACATGTTTCTCAAACATATTTACTCTTCCAAACAAAAATAATACCAATGTATTATGTCCTTTGTAACATACTAGTGTAGCAAAGACCAACCCATCACCTAGGTATGAAGCACTGCATGTATTAGCTATTTATCCTGATGCTCTCCCTCCCTACCATACCATCCTCCCAAAGGCCCCAGTGTGTGTTGTTCCCCTCCCTGTGTCCATGTGTTTTCATCATTCAACTCCCATTTATAAGTGAGAACATGTAGCATTTGGTTTTCTGTTCCTGTGTGTGTTTGCTGAGGATAATGGCTTCCAGCTCCGTCCATGTCCCTGTAAAGGACATGATCTTGTTCTTTTTGTAGCTATATAGTATTCCATGGTGTATATGTACTACATTTTCTTCATCCAGTCTATCATTGATGGGCATTTGGGTTGATTCCATGTCTTTGCTATTGTGAATAGTTGTGCAATGAACATACACGTGCATGTATCTTTATTATAGAATGATTTATATTCCTTTGGCTAGATACCCAGTAATTAGATTGCTGGATCAGATGGTATTTCTGGTTCTAGGTCTTTGAGTAGTTGCCACACTACTGTCTTCCACAATGGTTGAACTAATTTACATTCCCACCAACAGTGTAAAAGTGTTCCTATTTCTCCACAGCCTTGCCTGCATCTGTTGTTTCTCGACTTTTTAATAATCGCCATTTTGACTGGCATAAGACAGTATCTCATTGTGGTTTTGACTTGTATTTCTCTAATGATCAGTGATGTTGAGCTGTTTTTAATATATGTTTGTTGGCCACATAAATGTCTGTTTTGAGAAGAGTCTGTTCATGTACTTTGCCCACTTTTATTGTGGTTGTTTGTTTATAAAAGTTCCTTGCAGATGCTGGATATTAAGCCTTTGTCAGATGGATAGATTGCACATTTTTTTCCCACTCTGTAGGTGGTCTGTTTACTCTGTTGACAGTTTCTTTTGTTGTGCAGAAGCTCTTCAGTATAATTAGATCTCATTTGTTAGTTTCTGCTTTTGTTGCAATTGCTTTTGGTGATTTCATCATAAAATATTTGCCCATGCCTATGTCCTGAATGGTATTGCCTAGATTTTCTTTTAGGGTTTTTATAGTTTGGGGTTTTACATTTAAATCTTTAATCTATCTTGAGTTAGTTTTTGTAAAAGGTGTAAGGAAGGTGCCCAGTTTCAATTTTCTGCATATGGCTAGCCAGAGGTAAATGGTATCTTTTCAACATATTTTGCAGAACCAATTGGATATCCATGTGCAAAAAAAAAAATGAACAATTAACTTTACCTCATACATATATAAAATTTAACTCAAAATAGATCATAAACCTTAATGTACAATGTAAAAGAATAAAAGCAGGCAAACTTCTATAAGAAGCCATGAATTAGGAGAAAATATTTATAAAATATGCGTATGTTAAAGGATTTGTATCAGAATATATAAAGCATTCTTAGAACTTAATAATATAACAAACAGCTCAATTAAAAATGGGCAAAAGAATTAAAAATATACTACACCAAAAGAGACTTATGAATGGTAAATAAACACATGCAAAGTTGCTCAGCATCATTTACCATTAGAAAAATGCAAATTCAGACTATCATGAGATGCCCTTAGCCACCTACCAGAACAGCTAAAATCGAAAAGGCTGAGGATAAAAAGAGTAGAGGAGGATATGGACCTGCAAGTTTCATGCATCACTGTTATGTACACAATTATTTGCACATTTTGGAAATGTGAATGTTTCAGCAATGTTTCGTAGCTTAAAAAAACACCATATAATTTGGTCATCTAACACCTAGTTATTGATTCAAGAGAAATGTTATTCTGTTGGCACTGAGAAGGCTGTTGAATGAGGAAGGATTAGATACATGTTTTGTGAAGGTCATCCTTATAACAATACATAGGCTGAGTTAAGATACTGGATTTGAATTATTGAATATTACTGAGCATCACAAAATAAAAGTAATGCTTCTGGGGAACTTTGCTAAAAATACAGATTCTCATTTATTTTTGTATTTGTATTGTAGTTCAAGGTTGGAACTCAGGAGTGTATATTTTAACATTGGTGGCCTTTGATAACATCGTAAAGGAAAGACAAGTTAAAGTGAACCAACCAATAAAGAGACCGTGGAAAGTATCCCTATGGAATGTAGAAAGGATCTTAACTGGGACTAGCTGTGGAAATGTAAAGTAAGGATCGAGTTTTGAAATTATTGTAAAGGTATAAGTAGAATAAATTGCTGACTAATCCAGAAAATAGGCATTAGTGAAGATAATTCAGAGGTTTGGACTCTGAGTTGTTGAATACTAATGATACTACTCAAATGGAAAATCTTGAAAGAACAAAATTACTGAAAATAAAAGAACAACAACATAATATTGAGTTCAGCCTGGCATTTATGAACTCTAAGTGCTTTTCAGTGGAAACAGTTGATAGAGCTGGTTCGGAAGGTGAATAGAGATGAATTTATTAGACCTTGGTGTAAGGATGACAGTTGAAGCTATGGTAAAATGGATTACCTCACCAATGAAAAAAGTGCTTTTGAGAAAGTGATTTAAGGCCCCTTGTGAGCTGACTTACCACATTTTGGGTGAACAGAGAATGATGAGTCAAGAAAAGAAGTTGAAAAGGTCAATCAAGAAAGAGAAGCATTAGGATGGTCACAATAGCTCACATTTTTTAATCCTAGCAGTTTGGGAAGGGGAGACAGGAAGATCACTTAAGGCCAGGAGTTTGAGACCTGCCTGGGCAACATAGTGAGACCCTGTCTCTACAATAAAAATAAAAAATAAAAATAAAATACGATAATAAATAAAAAGAAGACCATCAAAGAGTGCACTTGAGGGTTTGCAATGAACTCTCATAAGAGTTTCACAGGTAGGCACTGTAATTTTCTGCAAACTAGGAAAAATGGTTATGTGATTTTTCCAAGGGCAAACTGATAATTTATATATGAGCTGCCCAGATGTTAAGTATCTTCCTAGCTTTTAGTCTAGCTTTCCTTTAGGGAATGTTGAATATACATCAGTGTACTAATGACAGAGTATAGCCCTATTCCTATATCAAGTAATTTCAAAATATCAAATATCAAAATAAATAGGATTCTTTCTTGCTACATAGATGATTACTAAAATAATCACTTGCATATACCATTGGCTGCTTCTGTATTACAGATGGAATGAGGCATTGCCTTAAATTTTTTTCAGCAGAAATAAGGAGATTTCTAAGTAGAATAGAACTTCACTTAATTTGTTGAGCTCTCTAGTGAAAAAGAGTGGTTTTAAATGAACATGTCCTAACTATTCCTCTGCCATTAATATTCAGGAAACTGGAAATTCTCTTCACTCATCCCCAGGAGAAGTAATTTTTAGTAGTTTTATACTTGCAGATAATTCTGTGTGTTGCTTTGAAGAATAGTTGTATGGGGATATGAATTGGAAAAATGTCAGAAGGCTAGAAAACATTTCATTTTTTAAGGTGACATTTCTCTTTCATTTTCTAATATGAAAAAATAAAATAGATCTGCCTTACATTCAGAGTTTATTCTTTTTACACAATATTATTAAGCTGATATTTTAAATAAATTGTTTGGCCTACTCTTACGATAACATTTAGATAGCATTTCTTTTTTCGTTTAATGTATTCAAGCTAAATGAGAAAAGAAAAAGGTTTTTCAGAAGTCAATAGGCAACTCGGTGATATGGTCACATCCTTTCCATGACTTCAGCTTTTCTAGTATCATCCCAGTTGCAAGAACAGCAATATAATAGTTCCCCCTTATCCACGGGGATATGTTCCAAGTGGATGCTCAGTGGATGCCTAAGTGGATCCACTCAGTGGATCCCTGATAGTACCAAGCCCTGTTTATACTGTTTTTTTCCTACATGCACATAGCTATGATAAAGTTTAATTTAAAATTAGGTACAGTAAAGGACTAACATGAACTAATAATCAAAACAATTATAACAATATACTATAATGAAAGTTATGTAAATATGGTTTCTCTCAAAATATCTTCTTGTACTGTACTTACATGTCTTCTTGTGATGATGTTAGATGGTACAATGTCTACATGATGAGATAAAGTGGGGGAAATGACGTAGTGTCAGTCTTCTACGTCAAGGCTACTTGAACACAAGCACTACAATAACGTGACAGTTGATCTGGTGACCCAGATGGCACCTAAGTGACTAACGGGCTAGTCATATATATAGCATGGATATACTGGGCGATTTATATCCCAGGCAATCTGAGGCAGGACAGCACAAAATTTCATCACTCGACTCAGAACAGCTGCAGAACTTAAAATTTATGAATTATTTATTTCTGGAATTTTCTATTTAATTTTTTCTTTCTTCATTTCTTTTTTTTTTTTTTTTTTTCACTTAATATTTTCAGACCAAGGTTGACCACAGGTAACTAAACCATGGGAAAGCAAAACCACAGACAAAGAGGCACTACTGTATACAGCTGTGTTGGGATTTCGTGACTACATTAATCTTTTTAAGCTGATTTCTTTGACTACAAAACATCAGTGGTCTACATTGGTCTACATCACTAAGTAGTGCTGGTTAAAAAAAATTAAAATGTTTTTTGGGTTACATGGATATAACAATGGGACATTTGGGTATTTTCTAAAAAATGTGATTCTATACACAGGATACCAGTGATCCAGAGAGTTTCCAAGAAGTCAGATAAATGTTGTCAGTACAGACACCAAGTGAAAGATTAGCTATTATTATGTTTAAGATTGTAAGCCTTGTATTCAGTTATCCAAAAAAAATTCTAGGTTTTAAAACTGCAAGACCCTCCTGCATGATCTCCCTGGCCTTTGGTGGTAAATCAACTCAAATGAGATTTGAATAAATGAAGTGGAATCTCGGCATGTGCATGTGATGGAAAGAAAATGATGGTGATTACAAGTGCTAGAGAAGATTTCATTGAGTGTGAATGAATATTTAGCTACATGGCAATTATATGAGTATTGTGGAGACTTGAAATGTAGTAGCAGGAATTCAAAGAAGGCAAGTTGTTTGGCTCTAAAAATAAATCAAAAGAATTTATTGAAACCATCAACAGAGAAATTGTTTAGTTAAGCTGAATGGGAGTAAATTCACGTTTTTAATATTTAAAGTCACACTGATAAGCACATCCATGCTGTATAAAAAATTATGTAAATAACATGTTTCCTCATTTTGCTATGACTACACTGACTTGTTTGAGTACTGTCTAGCCAATTTTTCCATCAGTTTTTTTATATCTTTCATTCTCATTTTAATACTTCATTGTCAACACCAGTGAACACTTCTTTATGTGCCTATCCGGTATAAACTGCTTTTTATTTTGTTTTTCTTATTTATTCTGAAATATTTTTCAATCTTTTATTCTTATAAATTATGTTTTTCATGTTTTGTTTTCTCACCTGCAAAGTGCCTTTAATGTGGCTAATAGCAGGGTGTTTAAAATATTCAACAAAATTTAGCAGTAAAGTAGTTACACAGATATTATAGGCACATTTAATTATGAGAACTGGTAGATGTTCAAAACACTTGGAAAGTAGGAGTTAGGGAAGAAGAGGAAGAAGGACAGAAACATCTAGTTTTATGGCAGGTGGTGAGTAGTGTGGAATAAGGGAGAAAGCTGCTGATTGGTTAGAAAACTTCATTCCTGTTCCATTTGTGCTGCCAATATGCGATATTCCCTAAAATGTATCACCACAGTTCTTTGTTAGTTTTCTCATCTTGGTTAATGAAGAGGTCAACTTTAAGATCCCTTTCACGTCTAGAATTTTATGATGTATGGCAAATAAGTAACTATGCATATATAACAGAGTCTTATTGGACACTTGTTTTGCATGGGGCTTAACGGGTTTTCTTTAGTTGCTGATGCTCAAAACAAGAAGATTTAGAGATAATTTAGTGACTACTAGAGAGGCTTGGAACTGTTGACTGCATATTGAGAGTGCACCAAGAAATAATGCTGTCGAGTTATATCACTGGTGAAGCCAGCATTATCAAGACTGTCTCATTAAATGGGGGCAATATCAATTATGATTCAATATAATGCTATGACTTAAAGGGTCCCTTCCTAAGAGATTACAGAGGATGAATATGTTAACAATATGGGCCATTACTTGACTTACCTCTCTACTCTTTGAACAGATTGTTAGGCCACATGCGTGCTAAGTGTACTCATTACTGCACCCTTCAGTCTATTACAGGGTGCAATTGTTAAACATTTCATCAGGAAATTGCAAGTACAGCTGCAAAGTTCTTTATTGTTGGGAAGCCTTCATTGCTATAGTACTTACTAGATATTTGCCACCAGCTTGTAAAATCTACAAGCCAAGTTTCACAGTAACCTCATTAACATTAAGCATTACTGAAACAATTTAGTGGAAGAGAGCATTTAGGAGGTGATAATAAGGAATACAGGCCCGATGTTTTCATGAAGAAGTCTACCTATGCCATTTCTACTATTGTTGAGATCTTTTTATGATACTAAAAAATAATCTCCTCCTTTAAGGATGTATGTCTTTCTTTAGTCTTTAACTGTTTAAAATATATTAGACTGATGCAAAAGTAATTGCGGTTTTAATAAGATATACATAGCCTGATTACATTTTCTTTTCAGGAGTGTTTGGAATGACTTGAAAGCTGCCGCAGGTAGATGTTGTTCAAATGATTATCCCCAGTGAAATTCATCTCCAAAGACAGGATTTGTGAAACTAAAAGGGAGAAGGTTGAGGAGACAGATGGTGTTTATAGTACATTTAAAACCTCAGCATTAACTTTAAAACAGGAGGACTTAAGGCCTTGGCAGCATCCCAAAACCAAACTATTTTCCATTGATTGGTATGAATCATTTTCTCTCTTTGGTGTCTGTACTTTTTCCACCATACACACCACTTAAGTGCCAACAAATCTGCAATTGACCTTTTCACAGCTCTATGCTGAGATGCCTACCAAGGTGTTTCTAATCCTTGTCAATTTCTTTCCAGACAGAGCTTTTTGTACATGCCTTCAAGGATCAACTTGTCAGGAGTGCTCTTTTAGCACTCTACACTGCAAGGCCAGGCGGCGTTCTTAAGAAACCCCCATCTCCTAAGAGCAGCACAGAGGAGAGCAGTCCCCAAGAGCAACCCCCACTGATGAGACGGCAGGACTCCATACCACATCATTCAGACTACGATGAGGAAGAGTGGGTAAGTCTCTTGTATATCACGTGCCTCTCAATGTTTAGCAATGAGAAATAAGGTAGGAATGATCAGATAACTCTGCTTTTCATTTTAAAAAATGGAAAAAAGTTATAACACAGATTGTGGATAAATAGGTCACATTTTTCCTTAGGGGCAATATTTTTTGGAAGTTGAAGTCCTGATAAAATTTATTTGCTAGCCAATGAATTATATGTATAAGTGAGAATCTGTCATCAAAGATGCCACAGTTACAAGACTCTATGTTTCCTTATTTATTGCCAAGCTATATAAAACATGAAAGTTATTTTTTAGAAAAAGATTAACAAATCCTCCATGTTACTACTACTTGGATGCAACAAGTATTTTCATTGTTGCAATCCAGTGTTTTGGTTCTGGAAGTACTGTTTTAAAGTATTCACATTTAAATGACTGTAGACATAGATATTTCGCAAATTTCTCTCGCTCAAGATTCTATAATGTAAGATGCTGCTCTAGGTGCTCTAAAATTTACAGAAGAATGGCCCCATAAAAGGATATGAAAAAATAACTAGGAAAGATGAATAAACAAAGGAAATAAATATGGTGAGAGAGATTCTAGTTGGGCCGAATACGACGGGAGAAACGTGAAGGTTCACCGTGGCAGAAGAATGGGGAATTATTACTGAATCGATACATATAAATTATTCAAGAATTCTCCAAAGTATATGCATATTACACACACACACACACACACACACACATACACACACACACACACAAAGGGAAATCTATTACCGCATCATATGTTTAACAAAAAAATAGTGTATTAGCTGTATTAGATGTTAAGTTTTTAGTTAACAATTACTTATTGCCACCCTAGACTTTAAGAATATTTGGGGAGTAAATTACTTAAAAGGCATAGGCATCTCAGAAAAAAAAAAAAATGTTATCTGAAAGGCTGTGAGGTGATGCCTGCTTTTTCTTTTGGTAAAATTTCTATCACAAAAAGGATAGAGCTGGACTCCAAGAGGTAAATGCTGAGTAAGTGTTTGTCGTTGGTGATTAAAATTGTGTTTCTCCCAATGAAGCGTTTTCAAAGAGCAAATATTTCTTTCTCCCTTTTACCTTCACCTTCTTCAATTTTTTTTCACAGTTCCAAGTGTACACACCTCTTAACCTCTCCGAAGTTCAATTTTCTCAACTGTAAAATGAAAATAACAGCACATGTTCTGTTAGCTCTTAGAGTGGTCATGAAATCAATGATTTACCCATGTTATGATGCTCCATTTCCTGGAAAGGCCAAGGCAAATGTATTATATTACTTTAGTATTATTGTTATATGTTTCTTAAGTAATATAAAGTATATAATCTTGTTATGAAGATTAATACTATCCCTTGAGATAAGTGGGGGGAATTAGATATGTCGTACAATATGGACTGTGAATTTTGAAGAGTTCAAGTGTATACAGAAAGGAAGATATATTTTAATAAACATCCAGTGTTAACCTTTTGACAAATAATTGCCATTTTATATTAAATCAAGTGAGAATTTTGGAATTTTTCCCCCTCATTTTAACTCACTATGTTTTACAAACCCTCCTCCTTACCTTGACCCCCTCCTCCTGTTGAAAATAGTCCCTCTCCTTCCTTCCTTGTTTCCTTTTCTTTAGATAATTTTTGAAACCTTTTATTTAGTAAGTATTTCCAGTGGGAAGGCAAGTAATGTTAGATCCTTACTTCTTGCAGCTCAGAGCCTAGTGATAGATGAAAATATGCTAACAAATAGTTACAACATTTTGCAACAAAGCTTAGAAAGAGACTTGATAGAAGACAGTTTCTGCTAATATGACTTCAACTCAAAATTTTAAGTCCAGAACTGTCTTATGATGGGCAAAGAAGGAAGAAAGTGGGGACTGTATCATTAGCTGAGAAGGTTTACAGAGAACTATTCCCTCCAGTGTTACTGAGTACCTGTACTGCCTTATTCACTGTGCCACATGCTGGGGACACAGGTGAACAACCTGGGCCCTCAGTTACTCCACAGCCTATTCAGTGCTGTAGAAAGACAAATGGCAATCGCAGTGCAGCCTTAGAGATGTACATGGGATACAGCAAGAATGTGGTAGCCATAGTGGTGTTTCCAGAAGTAACTCTGGAGATTTAAATCTGAGTATAAGTTAACCATTCAAGAAAGAGGAAGGGGTGGCCTTTTAGATGGGATATAATAGCTGACATACAGAGAGAGGTAGTCAGTCTGTGTGTTCGTGCCTGTGACTATTATTAGTTATTTACATGTTTTCTTTTAAAGTGAGTAAAATTTGAGCATGTTATATTCCAAAGGCTATGTGAGAGGCACAGAGGTGATAACTGATGGAGCAAGGTCCTTACAAGAGAAGGAAGAAAGTCAATGGTAGGGCCCAGGTGGAAGAACAGGCCCTTCTCCTGAGACTGCAGGGAGGATGTGAAGATGTGAGGGTTGGTGGGACTGGATGGCTGCTTTTGTCAGTAAAGTAGAATCCTGTACTAAGAGAAAAAGATGGGGAGGACTGGAGGAAGTGAGTGGTGAAGGTTTCAAATAGGCACCGAAGAAATGAGTACTTGAGCTTATGAGTAACGTGAAAAATTTGAGGCTTTGTGATGGGCCAGCCAAGGCTGGAGTACCAGCTGGCATGGTTGTTTGTTTAGCGTTCATTGTTCTTTTGGGAATATTTTGCTCGTCTTCACGCCAGGAAAAACGTCTTCCTGATTCTTTTCCCCAGTTGATGAAGGGGTGACATCTCAGTTTCTCTTGCGGTCCTTCAAAAAGCAAAAGGAGTCGGGTAATAATGAAGGGTTGCATTACTCTCTGCGTCTCCTTTCCTGTCATTTCTAAGCCTCCTTCAGAACTCGTCGTTTCTGGAAAGCATATAAAAGCTTTGTCTAAATTTACCATAATTACAAGAAGAATCTTTCCCACCCAGAAAAGTTACTTCTAATTCTCTCCTTCTATTACAATTTTACTCTCTTTGCAAACAATAACCGGGTTTGATTGCTGTATAACATTTTCATCGATTTTCCTTAGCATCCACTTTCTACTGAAAACATTCCTTCATCAAGGGATAAAAATCCCTTATAAAAAGATAGAAACAATATTTCACCAGAGTCATAACCATTTAACATTATTCTCAAAGCTTTATCTAACTTTGATAAATTGAGCAAAACTAAAGAAAATGTAGCTAATTGAAAATGCCTTTAGAGACTATGGCATTAAATGAATTAGAAACATAACTTTGTGTACTCCCTTTTTAATTAGTTGTTAGAAAAGTTTCAGTGCTGATTACAAGTCTAGTCAACGCTGGAAGTAATTCAGTATTTTAAATTAATTTAATTGGGTTTCTGTGATATTATGTGAAGATACTCCCTGATCACTTAAATTGGCTTACGTTTGCAAATAAGGTTACAGTAACTCCATTAAGCATTTTTTGTTTGTTTTACTTAATTTCTGATAGTGACTGTAATAATTACCCAACTTGGACAATTGTATTTAGCTTCTTATAATAAGTATTTGACAAACAAATAAATGTTATTAGATTACTCTTAAATCCTACCCGGTTGATGCAGGTAAGAACCATTCTTTTGAAGTCAAAAAAGAAAATCCTGTCCACTCTAAATCACTATGAGGCTGTCCTTTCTCTTTTCAACTTGTTTTGTTGACAAAATTGATGGCATATGAATCTGGGTAATAATTATATAGTAAATATGGTAAAGATTGAAACTAAAATGAATGTTTACAAAAAAGTCCATTATTTGCTGAATTTTACTTATTAAATAAAGGAATGCTTCAAGGGTTTATTTTCCTGAAAAGTTAGTAAACAATTAAACCCCAAAGGAATATTGGGTTTTGTCTAACAATCTGTGCCAAGGAATAGACTAACATAGCATTCTCTTTTAGCCAGTTAAGATGACATATTACTTTTCTTTCTCTACATCTCTGCAACAGATGCTTCCAGCAGCTGGGATTCCAAGATTAGTTTGTCCAAAATATGAAAGCATGTCATTTAACCAAACTATTAAGTTGACCTAGTTTTTGTGGTTTCTAATAATTCTGAAATTCTGTGGAACACTGTGATTTAATTTCAAAGTTACTATAGGTTAAGGGCTGAATCTGCCTACTTCTATTCAAATCAATTGTTTAAAAAGAAACTTCTGATCCTTTGTATTCTGATCTATTCTAGCAAAGTGAAAAACAATTCTTAGTATTTAGACATATACAAAGCCCATTTTTAATTGAATACATTTCTATATCAAGTGGCATTTCAGCATCCAAATTATCCAATTAATTCCTTTCATGTTACAAATATAAACCAAATTTAAAATTTTAGTCTTCATTCTTAAGCTAGGCAAATATTTACTATTTCTTATTATGTTAAATGTGTTTATGTTACATAAACACAGTGGATGATCTATCCATATTTTTCAATAATTTTATAGACTTTAGAAACAATAACACAAATTTGTAGTAATATTTATGTAAAACATCCTATTAATAAACTCCATAGATAACCTAAAAATTTATGGCCATTTTGTAACTCAATACTACCAAAGATTGTGTTTGGGAATATGATTTATATGAACCATCTTCTGATATATTCCTTACAAATTTTATACAGTTCATTTTGTACTATACTATTCTCTAATGATGCCTACAGCAAATGTGAATGCTTAACCCATTTATTCCTGAGGTTGTAATTTTTAAATTTCTGCATGAGTGAAAAATCAGACCTTGGCGATGACCTTGAGCAGTAGGATATAAATAACTCAGCATGCTTAGCATTCCAATAATGGAACACTAGGCATAAGAGCATCAAGCTTGACAGGAGTATTGAAGAGCTATTTATACTGCCATAATTGGTAGCAGTGAGCATAGACAGTTGCAAGCATTGTTAATTGTTGAAGACAAAGCATATTTAGCCAGGTATCTCCAGAGGAAATCTATAGTGATCTATATTCTCAACTTCTCTTGTCCAACTACTCTGTCCATCTTAGAAAACTACCTCTACAGAAAAACATTGAGAACATGCATAATGCAGAGGTACCTGTGAAAATTAATATTCAAAAGATTTTGTTCAGTTATCTAATTGGCTACATGTGATTTAAAACCATTGTCCTGATCTTAATAAGGAGATAAATCATTCTCATTCTTTAGAAGTAACAATTTTTTATAGACTACTTGATATTAATCTATGATTAAACTTTTTCAAAGCAACACCTTATAACTTGGTAACCTAAATGAGTCTTATCTCTACTAAAATGTGGCCATTTACTTCCAAATTTTGTAAGTGATAGATGCATATATATGTGTGTATAGATATTAGTATATATGTATATATATCCAACTTCAAATCATTTTGTATAATGAAGCATTATTCTTATATTACATGAACACATAGCCTAGTGAACACTGATTATAATCAGTTGTTTATATGTCTGTTTTCTCCATGTGTTCATGAACTTTATAAACTCTAATAGGAAAAAAACAATGTCTCATTCACTGTTGCATTTACACAGTTAGTGAAGCGTGTGAACACAAAAGGTACTCAATACACATTTACAGAATAAATTAATGTCTTTGAAATTTGTCGGCAGATGGTTATTTTTATTTGTCTTCTTATTTTGAAACAGAATATTTCAACTTCATATAATTCTGCCCTATGTCCAGTAGCTTTTCTCCCACTATAATTCATGAGTCCTTTTGAGGATTTTGTTTCTCCCCTCCAGTGAAGAGTACCCAGTTATGTCCTTCTCTTCTTAGTTCTTATTTCCCAGTGTCTTAATTAGCTCTAAGATGACTATTCTAGCCATCTGCAAAATATCCCCCTCTCCCTAGTGCATATTTCCTAGTGTCTTAATCAACTCTGTAGTGACTATTTAAGTCATCTTCAAAATATCTTCAAATATAGAAAGTGGTAAAATTCAGGATAGACACAGAAAATCAGAGATGACCAAAGCTAAGGTCATGACTAATGAAGGACTTCAGAAGCCTCCAGAAACCAGTGGTGGCAACTGTATTTAATTATTCATGTGCAGATTACAAAGGTTCTAGTTACACAGGAGTAATTTCTTCAGATGTTTCCCAGCAAATATAAATTGAAAGCAACTATTTGCCCCTTGTCTCAGCTTTTTATTTTTTTTATCCCTAAGTCACACATAATAGGGTTGTATGGTTTTGTTAATCTTAAAAGGAGGAGGGAACACTCAAAGCATTCACTGTCACCATCAGAAAGGGCAGTCAAAGGCAGGGAGAATGGGGCCAGTTGTTCCCTATATGGCAACTGAATGTGTTCTATCCTCTGTTTTCTTGATGGATGGGAAACATTCCTGAACTTCTCCAGTCTATATCACCCCAGAGAAATGTGCTTTGAATACTTATCCAATATGAAGGTCCACAAAAGGTGATTAAGCAAAGTTCATGACTGTCCATTAAAATGCACAAATGTTCTATTAAAGAAAAGAAACCCCTGATGAGATCTTTATGTGCATGCATATTCATGAAATCCTGCCAATTTCTAGATTTTCCCACATGCAGTTAATATTTTCACCTTCAGTCCCCTCTTTTATAACACCTAACATATCCTATACATCCTAGCTCAATGTCTTTTTCAGAGTTAATGTAGGAATAAGTGAATGGATAGACTTGCTGAATCAGCAGCTCGTCCTCCAATTCAAACCTGTATTTTAATAGATAGTTTATTTCTATTAATATAATGAAATAATCTAATGATTATGTAAAATAATGTAATGATTTTCCTGCAGTTCTGTATTGGATACCATCATCTCCCTTGGATATTTTCTAGACATTTATAATGCCTGGTTCAATATCAGGTATTTTGATGTGCCTGTGTATAATGAATGTGCAAACCTGCATACATACACTTTAGAAATGTATTATTACATTCAAATCAAGTGCCCTCAAAGTTTAATATATTTTATTTTGAATAATGAGTTATTGTCTCCCAAACAGAAAATTTTTAACTCCAAAATTTAGTGAATAAGTAAAGGAAACACTATGGTGTATATAGGCAGACTGTTGGCTTGATTTATTAAGGTACATACAATTAAAAAGAATTAGTGTTTGAAAATGGTTGTGCACAGCACACTAACTGATAATGTCATACAATTCAACCAGTTGTGCAAGTATCTAATGGTGTGCAGATAGCATCCAGTTACCAATTTAAAGTGAAAAGCTTTAGTCAATCAGTGGAATTTTTTCACTTATTATTAAACAAATGCGTTGTTTAATATTTGCACTGAATTGAAAGCTTTAGTGTGATGTGGCATTTATTAGGTTGAATGTAGCCATTCAGAGTAGGAACTTGGTTCTAAATTCAGTTTGAAGATGCATGTAATGAGAACTTCTCATAGTATCATTTCTTTTTACTACCAAATAACAGATTAGTAAGTCAGTCAATAGATATTCAATAAGTATAAACAGTGTGCAGCAGTGGTATAGGCACTTATATGAAACCGGACCTTAACAGTCATATCGTCTCATTGAAGTAAGATGACTAGCACTCATAAAATGAACAGAGGTATTGAAAGATATCCCAAGGATGCAAGTGGTTGTGTGATACACATTAAAAATGCCAATCCAAGTGTGGTGGCAGACACCTGTCGTCCCAGTTACTTGGGAGACTGATGCAGGAAGATTGCTTAAGCCTAGGTGTTCGAGGTTGCAGTGAGCTATGATTGCCCCACTGCATTCTGGTCTGGGCAACAGAGGGAGATCTTATCTCTAAAAATAAAGGAAGAAGAAGAAATTATGAAATTTAAAATTGCCAAAAATATTCAGAGAGTGGTTATGTGACAGTCAGAAAAGATGGAGGAATCACCCCCTTTTTCTTTCTTTTATTCCTGTATCCATTCTTCTTTTATTCATCCATTTCCTCTCTAGGACCAAGACATGAGAATAAAATGATTAAAAAATAATAGTCATTTCATTTATAGAGCACACAGTTTATTAAAAAGAAAAAAAAGCATGTTAGGCAAAGAGAAAGGAGAGAAGCATGAAACATTCTTGGAGATGGTGAGATTTGAAAGGGGAAGAATTTAAATTGATGGAAGATAATGGAGAAAGTATACTAGGTATAAAAGCCAACATGTTTCAAGATATTAGAAATATTAGATCTTCCAAAGTTTCCTTCAAATCTTTGATGTTTAGCACTGAACTGGTGTATAGCAGATGTCTAGTAAATATATGTTGATTTAATGTAACAGCATGTTTCTTTTTTTTTTTTTTTTAATTTATTTATTATTATTATACTGTAAGTTGTAGGGTACATGTGCATAACGTGCAGGTTTGTTACATATGTATACTTGTGCCTTGTTGGTGTGCTGCACCCATCAACTCGTCCACAAGAAGACATCTGGATGAAAGTTTCATTTTGAAGACTAATGAGAAATAAGGATTATCTAGGTCTACCCAACTATAGATGTACAGGCTGAGAGAAGAATGTCATATTGGCTATAGTACTAAGCCTGCTTTTGATTAGAAATAATCAGATGAAGGGGGTGATCAGTGAAGATTAATGTGGCACTTATAGATAGACCTGATTTTGTGATAGCCAATAATACAAGCATGGGAAAAATCCAAGCCAGGGGAATATGGAGAGGTCAAAATTGGAGAAACAATGGCTAATTGAGTCCATTTCTGTTACAGGGGATTTGTTTTCAAGATGAGGCCAGGAGTGAATTTTAAACTGAGTGTAGTTACTGGGAGATGAAGGTCAGGTATTTTTACATGAGGAAATAGGTGAAGTTAAAGCAGGAGGACCAATAGGAAGCAAAGATCAGGGAATCCCATCTGGTGGATGTTTACATGTCTGGCTATTTTTAGTGAATGTGTGTGTGTGTGTTGATGTGTGTATGTTGATATGTGGTGTGTGTGTGTGTGGGTGTGAGTGTGTGTGAAAGAGACAGATACCATGGGCTATACACTTGCCAGTTTGAAACACAGAATATTTTAAGTGCAACTCAATTTACCTAACAGTCTGGATAAAGGGTTCAGGGAGAAAAGCTATCCAGCTCTTGAAAGAACAAAGGTTTTCAGTATTACAGACCTTGGCCAGTATAGAGCATATTGCTCTCTATCAAAATCAAGGATAAATGGAAGCTTCTTTTTAAAGATGGGATTGGCCTTGTTAATTCACTGACTGTTTCTAATCGAAGTCCTCAGAAATTGATACTGACAAGTGAGAAATTATTCCGGAAATATAGATACATCAGGGCTATTTTGTGCATCTATATCAGCTCTGGCTTAGTGTTCACATTCTTTCTGATCAAAAATTGGCCTTAGAAAAAGTTGTTCAGCTAAGCATTATGGAATATATTTTTTAACTTAAAATATATACTGCTCCAAAGCAGTCAGGATTTCTCTTGATGCTACTGAACTCATAATTGTGTGACATGCTGAGTCACCATCATGCTGCCTGCCTTCATGGCTCACTCTGCCAGGTATAATGTCCCCGTGGCTACATCTGTCAACATTTCTGCATCTACTGCCAGTGGGTTTGACCTGCATGTTAGCTTAAGTTGTAACCCAGAAATAAAAGAGCACCTGACTCAGAGTGAAATAAATATTGCTGCTGGTTCCCCACTGACTCTATGCCCTCATTGACCAGGAAAAGTTTATAGCCAGTTCACCTCCAAGGAGTAGGGTTGTTGTGAAGGCTCCATGGAGGTTAAATATACCAATTAGGCTCCACTGAATAAAGATTAGACTTTAACCTACCGATTCCCCATTACTTCTTTCATACAGTAGGGGACCTAGCAAGATAATGGCTGCTATTTCTGGGGAAAAGGCCCAGCAATCCATTTCTCTGATAGGTGATAGTAGTTTTTAATCCTCTCATGTGGCGGGGAGCTAAGCAGGATCTGGAGGGGCTGGAAGCACCACGTACTGCAGCCACATTCTTATGCTACTATTGTCTTCCCTCTAATCAGCCTTTCTTCATCATGGGAGCAATCTGAAACTAATTGTGTGATTTTAGTAGAGAAGAAAGAAGAGTAGGCCCTAGCCCCATACCAGCAATCTAGGCACAAGGCATTTCCCCTGTGGACTGGCACAGTGAGTAAAAATCATCAGAATGAGAATGTATTTGTGCTGGTAACTTTCCTCTGTGTATGTTTTCACAGAGATATAATGGAAAGGGGCTTGTTTAAGAAAAACCTCAGATATCCAAGGCTTCCCTTTAAAAATCTTTCTTACCCTTCTCTAGCAACCTAGTTCAAAACAATTGACTACCATGTACTCCAGTCTCCTAGTAATTGAATAATCACCTTTCCTCCTTGTTATCTGCACCCTGCTCTATATCCTGGTCACATGAATGGATCTGGGGCCTTGATCCTGATACTCCTTTATTAATGCAGGTCACTTATGTCCTTTGTGCCAAACTGAATGACCCTTTAACCAAATGATAGAGCACTATCCCTGCTTGGAAGACGCCTTTGATCTCAGACTTGAGGGTACATGGGATGGGACCAACCAGTTCATTTTGTAGACTTATCTCTTCTCACATTTAAGTCTCAGATAACTAAAACCTAGTCTTGCTCCTGTAAGGTGGCACACACCTCTACCTCACCCTTCCTGGGCTCCTTTATTCTGTTTTGTTTTTTTTTCCTTCATAGTTTGTTCTACCGTGTACCCCATTTCTGTGGAAAATCATAGTGGGAGAATCAAATCTTTGGAACCAAACCAAATGGAAGTTCTAGTCCATTTATACCATTTTAATGTTGAATGTTATTAAACATCTCTTACAAGAAGTTTTATCTCTAAAAACTGAGTCAGTAACAGTAACCTTATTTGGTGGCTTTTGAACATTAAATTAGCTAATGTGCATATACAAAATGAATATAAATATAGCCTTTCATCTGTCTTTGGAGTCACCTCCTTCTCTTCCCTCTCTTACTTCCTCCCTCTTTCTCCACCTGCCTTCTTTCCTTTCCTCCAACAAAAATTACTGAGAGCCAGACCCTGTGCCACAAACCAAGAACACAGTTCTCAAATAACTCAGTCTAATATTAGAGACAGAAACACACATCAATAACTTTATTAACTGCTACTAAGTAGTAATAACGACTTAGTAAAGGCCATAAAAGAGAAGGAGGCCATGACCAGCAATGCTGAATTCTCTCACCACCAGATAGGCAGCATTTCCTCTCCAACAGACAAGGAATAGGAGGAGTCTGCTTAGGGTCTGCTCTTGAGTGTCCCCTCAAGCAAAAATTTGATTATGCATTAATTGTGTATTAGTATCACAGAAGAGACTGCTCAACTTCCCACCCCCAACAAATATTTGTCTCATCTTGTGTCCTCTAAACATTAATGACTAAATCTTTTTTATTCTGCCTACCGTATATAGCCCTTTATGACATGCTGATTGGTTTTAGCCAATGAACATGCTTCATTTTGCTCCTCAGACCAACAAAGATCTCTTTGTAGGCTACAAAGGTGACTTTTCTACCAGCGAAATCTTATAACCTGAGCTGTTTGGAAAGGAAGAACAATATATACGTGTGAATGTCAAATTATCTTTTAAATACTTTTATTTTCAGGCTCTTCAGAGATGTAATTAAGAGAAGTTGATCTATCTCTTACATTTCTTTATGTAAGAAAAGCAACATGCAATGCGACTTGATCTTTGATCAAAATATAAAGTTCCCTGAGGTGCAGTGGCTCCCACTTGTAATCCCAGCACTTTGGGAGGCTGAGGTGGGTGGATCACTTGAGCCCAGGAGTTCAAGATCAGTCTGGGCAACATAGTAAAACCCCATCTCTGCAAAAATTGCAAAAATTACTTCGGCTTGGTGGCGCACTTGTGGTCCCAGCTACTTGGGAGACTGAGGTGGGAGGATCATTTGATCATTTGATCATTTGATCGGGAGATCAAGGCTGCAGTGAGCCAACTGTGTCACATACGCGCACACACACACATAAACACACACACAAGTTGCTTTCAACATGGACAATAGGAAGAGAGTTGACAACTTATGTACAAAGCTAATCTGAAAAATTGAGAGGAATCTGCTCCCCCCCTTTTTTTTCCTCAGTAGCAGAGTTGATTTCCAGTTTTAGCTGGACAGTTGTTTCATTTTTCAATTTGATCACCTTAAAGATGCAGTTGGTGGTAATGATTAAGACATATTCAAAAGAGAGGCCATGAGTTTGTTATTGTGCTCCAGAATGGAAGCTCCTCACCAAATCCCAATCCAACTCATGTCAAGACCATCTGGTTACTTACCTTTCCCCAGCATTTCCTCCTGGAATAAATGAGCTTCCTTAGCTCTCCTGGTTTATGGCTCAGAGGTTCCTTTACATCATTTTCTCAGACAACAGGCAGATGATGATGTAATCTATGGATGTGGTTGGTGTTTAAATTTTTCTTAGAGGTAAAGTGCTTTCAATTCTTTGTGGAAAGATCTGACTTTAGGGGAAGGATTAATAGTGGTTAATAGAATACTTCCCACTCAGCGTTACAGGGTGAGGGGAAAGCTTGAATCACTTAGGAAAGCCAGGAAGTTTTGGATGTGATTTTGCCAAATGGTAATAATTTTAACAAGTGCCGTCATAGAAAACACAACATTTGGCTCCCACTGTAGTTTGGTGAAGTAGTTAGAGCAAGAATTATCATTCCAACTGAGACGACTGGGCTTCCCCAGGGACAAAATACTTTTCTCAATGTCTCCTAGGTAGCATGTCACATAAGGATCCAAAATTACCTGTGCTAACTTTGAATGTTCTGCTTTTCTTTAAATCCCTATTACTTCCTCAGCTAAAGTAGGCATGTCTGTGCACTCCATCTTTACAAGATAGCCATCACATAATCTCAATTCAACTTTAGTTTCTATTCCTTGATGTATCTTTTCCAAAATTAATTTGTATGTTTGTGAAGTAGCAAAATTAGCTTAGGCAAAAAAAAAAAAGTACATTTGAGAAAAAATATGCAAACCACTAAGGAAATACTATAATTTAGTACTATCTTTACATTAAGTGGTACTCCATGTTCCTGAGATACCTCTTTTATAGAGAAAGCACCCACTGAAAGGTTGTTCTGTGGTATGATGCAGGGAAAACACCATAAATCTGTCTGGATATTATGCCTGGAGAGAGAAATTAGGAGTCAGAGCTAGATGATATAGGAAGAGAAGCACGAAGGAAGTGACGAATGGCAGTCTTCTATCGTGATATATATATTAAAAATAGTATTTAAACAATTAATAATAGAAATTTTGTGAATCAAACAATTCAGTTGCATGCATTGCCTGAAGCAAAAATTGCTACTAATGAGAATTGGGAAGATCAGTGGCAAAGAGGCCCGTTAGTGGTACAGGTTGCTTCCTGGGAAATAAATCACTCAGAATGACTTATTATGTAGCTCTAGTGTATAATATGAAGTAGAAGTTATAAGACAGTATGGTCAGAAGTATCTGAGGAATTTGTCAAAATTTCAATTTATTGTGCTTTCCTCCCAGGGTTTCTGATTCAATTGGTGGGACCCAGGGATCTGCGTACTAATTATCCAGGCTATTCTGTTAGAAGTGGTCTAAAGACTATACTTCCAGAATTTCTAGTACCTAGAATAGTCACATTCACAGGGACAGAAAGCAGAATGATGGTTGCCAAGGGCTGGAAGAGGAAGGAATTTGAAATTCATGTGTAAGGGGTATAGAGTTTCAGTCTAGGAAGATGAAAAAGTTCTGGAAGTGGATGCTAGTAATGGGTGCATGACAATGTGAATATACTTAATGCTACTGTGAATATACTTTTATATATATATATAAAAAACCAAAAATACTCCAAGAATTTCTAACACAAGAGGAGGCCATTCTTTAAAAATATTGGTGTGTCTTTGCTTTCGTAATAAGTGTTGATAAAGAGAATAGATATCTTCCATTTAAAATATCATAATGTGTGCTCTATTATGGATTAATATTGTATGATGGTCATTTCTTTATGACAGAGTGAAAATAATGTACTAAATAAAAAGATTCATAATACTTCATTTTTGCTTTATTAAGAGAACATATATTTATTATATATCCATAGTCTGACCAAGTTAATGGGAATTTAGAGCTACTCTATCTGCCTACCCTTCTCTAAAATAGATTTATCTGACTTTACCTTATCTTGTTTTTGTGATAAAAATATGTAGTGATACTCATGCTTTTTTCAGGACAGGGTGTGGGCCAACGTAGGGAAGAGCCTGAACTGCATTATTGCTATGGTGGATAAACTGATTGAAAGAGATGGCGGCAGTGAAGGCAGTGGCAGCAACAATGATGGAGAAAAGGAACCTTCGTTAGCAGACTCCATCCCCTCTCACCCAAGAGGTAAGAAATCTTAATTCCCCAATCATTTACTGAGTAAACAAAATGAGAAAGTCATGATAAAATGAGATAGAAAAAGAGGAGTCAATAGTGTCTTTGATGAAAGTGCTGATAGCATGCTTTTCCACAGCTCTGGCTTGGATGATGGAAGGCTATTTATCAAATTGCATCTCAGTTGTGTTTTCGGAACTGCTAGCAATGTTCTTTTTTTTATTCTCTTACCGCATAAAAAACCTTGAAAAAAGCAAAGTGTTTTAAGGATCTGACATAGTTTAACCTACCTTTACACATTCCTCCAAAATTTTTTTGAAGGATAAATAAGCATCTGCACTTAACTCTTAGAAACTTAGAGGCGTATCAGACACAGTATCTCACAGTGGTTTCTTAACAGAGTGTAATCAGATAGGATGACTTTTGCATTATTCTGAGAAATATTTGTGTAAATTATCTCCAAAACATATAGAAAGATTTGATTGTAAGGAACATGTCAGCATATTGCTCTTAAAAAATATATGATAAATCTAGATTTTCGTGAAACCATGCACACACATATACATGCATATACATGTGAGTGCATGTGTTTTTCTGTGGAGAGATAGGTGAGTAGGTAGGTAGATAGGTAGGCAGATACTTTCAAATGTATACCTTATTACAAAGTTGGCTAGAAAATACAAACAAAATTTTAACTACAGGTGTGTCCCTATAAATGGTTTTGAAGTTTTCTTTTTGTTGATTTGATTAATGTTTGATTAATGTTGCCACAAAAAACAAGACAAATGTTTACATCTCTTTATGGCAGTAGGAACTGCTATTAGGGTTGAGTCAGACTTTTTTGCTGGGTACCTTAAGTGTTTGTGGAGAACAAGCAATATTATCCTACTCTCTTCTTCTGAAATCTGTTACTTCTTTTACTTTAAAAAGAAAAGAGTCATAAGAAAATAGAAACATTTATAAAATTAGATTTATGTTTCCTCAATTTGTTTTCCTGATTTTTCATTACTCACATTTTTGTCAGGAGTTTAATTATCTCAAACATCAATCTTTCATCACTTGATTAACAGTAGAACCATTTCTAAATTATATTGTAAGTTATGGATTCCTAAAGTATTCTTATTGTAGATGGTCCCTCTTCCTCTGTCATACATTCATGTAGGCAAAACATTTATGCTAATGTTCTTTATGTTCACACCTACTTGATCTAACTGTATGTAGGGATTTTCTGTTGTCAATAATACCAGTTTTTATTAGTTAATGAATCTTGTCTAGTTTCATAACTTTACATGAATCAAAATGAAAGCTTGTCATAGCTATGTCATAAAGAAATAGCATACTTCAATTTTCTTTAATTGAACATATATTGATTATCAAGTATGGGCCAAACACTGCTGTCCTCTAGAAAATTAGGTAAGAAGAATTCATTTTAGTGACTATGTCCATTGATAGATTGTTTTCAAGACATATTATTTTTTAGCAGAAATAAGATAAGGGACACTGGATTTTGTTACATTTTTTTGTTCAATGTTGCCAAAACTTCTCACTGAAGACAATAAAATTCCAAAATATTTGAAATTATAGAGTATGTGTGTGTGTGTGTGTGTGTGTTTATCTTATATTTCACCAGAAGACTGCATCTGGGCAATCAAAATGCATTTTAAAAGGTAGAATATTTGGTAGATAAATCATTTGTAAGATAAGATGAGTCATTTTTATTTGAATATGAGACATTGTGTAGATATAGTCTAAAACCAAGTAGAAGTTGCTGCAAAAGTAGAATTCACAACTAGATCAATGTTGTGGATGATTAGAGTCAAACTACAACATATTACCCACTAATTTATTTTCTTATTATCTATGTTTATTTCACTCATCATCAATTCTTTCTTGTGTTAGAATTTTTTTTAGGAGAAGTCACTATTTAAATGTGTGAAATATGTTACTTTTGTCTGAATATTTCCTCATAACCATTCTCCAGAACGAATATTATAATGACTGTAAATGAATTCATCAAAATAGAAGCCATTATTTTAGATTTTTAAGTACTATCATAGTGCTATAATTAACATATAAGCACCTTTGATTCTCTAAGTCTTTAACTAAATTTCAGATATTTTCTCATAAATTAGATTGTGAGAACTGGAATTATTTTGTAAGGAAGAGTCGCCCACTCTCTCCTATGTATTTATTTATCCATTTTTTAATATCAATGTGGACTCATGAATACTTATTTTTAACTTAAATTTTAATTATATTTGACACATAATAATTGTACATTTTTATGGGGTTCACTGTGTTGTCTCAATGTATGTGTATGTGTGGGTGAATGAAAAGCTTCTCCTTTTGCCCTCTGAAAAGTTATTGAAAAATTAACTCATAGAAAGGCAGATTTGTAAGAGAAAAGGAATATAAATTTATTGCTATCATGTGTAAGGGGAGAATCACACAGTGATTGCCTAGTATCTTAATGGGGTACAGATGCTTATATACCCAACATGTAAAGGGAAAGGGAGAGGAGAGGTAGTGTGGATGATTTTAGGAAGAAAGCAAATAATTTTTAGGATAATTTAATGGGCTTGAAGAACATACAGTGGTCTGTTGGGCCTGTTGGTTTGTGACAAAAATATGTCCAGGTTTGTTGACGACTTTAGTCTTCCTCCTGGGATATGGGTTCAGTTAATAGAAACTCAAGGAATGGATCACAAGAAATTGTTTTTTGGTGTTTTGTTTGTTTGTTTTTGAAGATCTGGGCTTTACGCAGTTAAGGCAACTTCAGCCTGTGCTTTTGAAGAGGTAGAAGATTAAGAGACATGGAGCCAAGGCAGAGGAGAAACAACTCTTCTCCTTCGTCGGTGTGCCCGGTCTTTATGTAGATAGGAAAAGTCTGTTCTAGCATCTGTTGATCTCCAAGGGCCTGTAATTCAAAATATTCATTATATCAGGGAGCCATATTTTGGGGTAAAACCCCGTGTGCTCCTTTATTACCGTATTCATCAGAGTAATTACCGTATTCATCACTTTAAACGTTTATCATTCCTTGTGGTGACAACATTCAAAATCTTTTCTTCTTGTTTGAATACTTACTTTATTTGGTTAAGAATCCAATACTAATATTATTTATTTTGGACTCAAGTTGTTCTCTCTTATTCAGACTGATTTCTGTGTCCTTCTGACAACATCCTACCATATGTTGTTTACTCCCTTACTTTCTTATTTCCCTTACTGATTTTCTTACTTTTTTTACTCACTGCATTCCTCTTTGGCACCATAAGAAGCTCTAGGCTCATCTTATATTTTCCCTACCCCAGCTTCAGGTTCAGCCAATTTCTAAAAAACCCTGGTTTCATTTTATTGGAGAACAGCATTTAGAAATCAACATCTGGATGGATAGAAAAATTTTGACGGTTCTCTATAACAAAAGGCACTCTGTAACTAACAGGATCTAAAAGCACCCTCCTAATTACAATCCTCTCAGCCTTAAATATTTTCACTTATTTCATGCCACTGTGGGTGAAAATGTCATATTGTAATTTCTTGTTTCTGTGAAGTTTGATATTATATAACATATTACTACATTCCAAAATATTATTTTTGATAATAAAATGTATTTCTTCAATAGTCCCAAATTTATTCCAGCCCATAGTTGGGGTGCAGAAGCCATTTTGCTCCTTTCTTTTTTACAATTAATTAGTGAATTGATTAGGTGAGCAATTTGAGACATATAGTATTTATTACAATGTATGATATGATAAACACTGATAAGCATTTGTTGCAGCATCGTTTGTTAGTGATGTTATTCTTTATGTTGTATTACTTCTGTTTTTTTGTTTATTAGATTCTGTATCTATTTTAAATCAAATTCTGGAATTATGTTTTATTTCATAGGGTTTTGATTATTGTGATTTATGTTGGGATACATTTTTAAGTATGGAGTAAATCAATTCTATGACAGTTTTTCTTTTTTCATCACACTCCTTTATTTTTACATTGTAGCTATAATTTGTGTTTGTTTTGCTGCTGTGTACTTAACATGGCTAAACAGATGGTCATCTGAGTTGTGCTACTTTTATCCACCTTCTTACACTGTTCTATAACATACAGCTATTTCTCTTTTCAAGTTGCAAATTTTCCTTTTCATAGTATATTAATTTAGTAATATTTTAAATCTGTAGTTTTGAAGGTTTTCTGTTTGTTTGAGAACCAAGGTTTTACCGTATTTCTTTGGCTTGCTTTATAAATTTCTTTTCAGAGTAAATGCAGATAGTGCTGAGAGATGTAAAACTTTTTGTGCTATTCTGAACAGAAATAATAGAATAACTATTCCAAAGTTCTACAGCTTATGTATATTTATGTGGTTTCCTAATGAACAAAGATTGTCCTTTTATTTGTACAAACACCTTTCTAATCATCTGTTGTCTGTGTAGCACTACATGCCTTCAGTTTCGTAAACTGCTGACTCAAAGGTAAAATCAGCAAAAATTAGAATCTTAGATTTTCATGTCATCTTAAAGATTATGTAATTAAACCTCCTAAAATATGTTAAGAAGCTTATCTACAATATATCTGCCAATTTTCAACTAGCCTTTGAGGCATATCTTTAGTTGTAGAAAACTCTTTTTATTTTCTAGAGCAGCATACTCCAGACCTTGATCTTAATATGTTTTCTTTCATTTTACCCACTGGCCCAGATATCCTTTGCAATAAAAAACAAATTTACTTTTCTTTCTTTACATTAAGCCTAAGGTGTATCTGAAAGCAACCCTCATGTCCCTTTTGAATTGTCACCTTTTCAGTCATTCTTCAAAGGAATAGCTTCAAGCATAACCAATAGTTTGCATTTCTCTGAACATCTTCTAGTTTGTCTCAGCAGTCCGCAGAATTAGGCACAGTGATACAAATATGGTTTAATAGCTGCAGAGTAACCCAGGAGGACCACCTCCCTACTTTTGGGTACTATTCTAATATTCATGATATCTAAGCTGACATTCACTGTTTCGACACCCACATTTTACCACTAGTTCTATTGATATCCATAAACGTTGCTAAATTTGACCTACCCTTCAGGCTTCTAAAGATTCAAGCAACATTTAAGCAGCACTATATACTAGACATTATGAAATATTGGGGGCCTGAGAAGATTAAAACAGTCTATCCCAATTCTACTGAAGAGATGGATGTCTAAACCCATAACTGACTAGTATAAAACGCCTTTGAGTACACTCTAATAAATACCTGTTTCTTTCATCCTTCATATCTACTGATCTACTCAGGATTATTTAATTCACATTTTATATGCATTTTCTGTCCATTCCTAGAAGTAACAGGTAAAAGTGATTAGAAAACAGATCTAAATAAAGATTCTTAAGGCACATCACTAAAAAGAACAGTATGCATTCAAATACGCTGGTTAATCACTACCCTTTGGGGATGTGTGTTCAACCAGCTCTCTATTCACCCATTCATATCATTGCATGGCCTATATTTCTCCATCTTTCACAAGTATATCATGAAATGCCCTATCAAAGGCCAAATATCCTATGCCATTGAATTATTTTTCCTAATCTATCCAGCTGTAAATCCTGTCAAAGATAAAGTTCCTCTGAAATAATTTTCCTTAATGAGCCCATATGGGCTTCATGTCATCGCTGTTTCTTTCAAAGGTGGTAAACATCCATGCAGATCATCGAATTAGTCCACGTATCATTGCTTAGAATTTGTTTCTAGTTTCGTGGTACTCATGTGCTTTTTGGCTTGAAAGTTTCTTTTTAACTTATAAGGCACATTCCACATTTCCTCCTGGGATCTGATAATGCACTATATTTACCTTATATTTTACATATCTCTGTCTGCCTTCAGTTAACACAATCATCTGGGCCAGTCGCTGTGGCTCACACTTATAATCTAAGCACTTTGGAATTCCAGGTGGGTGGATCACTGGAAGCCAATAATTTGAGATCAATCTGGGCAGCATAGTGAGAGCCCATCTGTATATAAAAAGTAAACAAGCAAACAAACAGACAAATGCACAGCTGTCTGCTGGTAACTACTAGAGATTTGCCAGTGATTTGTCACCAGTTATCAATGTCTTGCTGGTGCCAAAGATTTTTCATCCTAAAAGTGCACCCCAACCTTCAAATAGGAACACGTATAAGGCTGTAGTGAACTGCTCCTCTTTCCCATCTTTTGTCTTTGGTTCCCTAGATTAGCTATCTATCTAATACACTTAAAATAATTAAAGACTGTGCCGGGCCCAGTGGCTCATGCCTGTAATACCAGCACTTTGGGAGGCTGAAGTGGGTGGATCTCTTAAGGTCAGGAGTTCAAGACCAGCCTGGCCAACATGGTGAAACCCCATCTCTACTAAAAATACAAAAATTAGCTGAACATGGTAGCATGCACCTGTAGTCCCAACTACTCGGGAGGCTGAGGCTGGAGAATCACTTAAACCCGGGAGGCGGAGGTTGCAGTGAGCTGAGATCGTGCCATTGCACTCCAGGCTAGGTGACAGAGAGACTCTGTCTCTAAAATAATAATAATAATTAAAGACTAGAACAACTCACTAATTAATGCAAGTATATATAAAATAGTTCAGGCATTAAGCCTTATGGAAAGATACTAAATTTGTGTTGGTTGGAAAAGAAAGAAGGAAATTCTTTCATTCATTCCATATTTGTTGAATACTTACCCCGTTCCAGTTACTGTATCCAGGAACATGTTCAGTCATGGCCCTGTCTTTACAGTCTAGTGCATGAGTAAGTTGTATTTGAAGGGATATACCTAGTGAGAGATCTTCCAAAGGCATCACTTACGAGACAAAAGACTTAGGAAAAGAAGTAAACATTTGGGAGGCATCAGCAGATAGATTAAACTGGATAAAATGTAAAGAGAAAGAAGAAGAAAAGATGAGCAAAATCTTTGTTAGCCTTGAGGCATGAGGATTACTCTCAGATGAGGTGTAAGAAACATCAAGGGATGAAAATCAAATTCAGTTTGGAGACCAAATGAAGTATCAAAGGAGGGGTAATAATCACATTAATAGCTGACACTTACTACACTCACCTTTATGTGACAAGTACTTTGATGAACTTTTACATTCTTTCCTCTCTTTCTTTTCACAACAAGCCTATAGGGGAGTTTCTGGTTCTATCCCCGTTTCATTGATGAAGAGGTTAAGTAATTTGTCTAAGATCACAGAGGTAGTGGGTGTCCAAGCAAGGATTCAGATTCGACCAGAGTGATCTCTGTCTGAGATCCTCAGAATATCTGTTGGAAAAAGGAATGATTAAATTTTAAGAGCAGTTTTGTATATAGATTTACCTGCCTTTAGGTTTGCCCTTGATATCTTAATGAACAGTTTCTCAGATAGTCATATCTTATGCTTCACTAGTTTGCCAAGCTTTCTCCTTCTTTTACAAGGTGATAAATTCCCTTACCACCACCTGCCTCTTCTAGGCACTTTCTCCCTTTTTTATATGGCCCTACATTTCTTTATCCCCATCTGACCTGCCGCTTCAAGGCACTTTGACATCTCCTTCCACCTCACCCTGTCTCATCCTCCATGATCCAGTCATATTAAACTCTTCTGAGAACTCACCTGGTGCTTTTCACTCCTGAGCTTTCAAAGCTTTCCCCATTCCCAAACTTCACATTCTCCAGGGTGCCTTCCCTGGTCATCCAGGTTAAGGCTGTGGATATGAGACCAATGTGGTCACACGTGGCCACTCACTCAGCAGAGCCCTGTGCTCTGAGATTAATGCTCTGAGTTGCCATTCTGAAATTCCAAATAATTTTATCTTTGCTTTTGTGTTTTATCAGTGAAGTCCAATAGGGCAATGAAGCCTGTGTGCAGGCCTTGGAAGCTTGCCTCACTTGTAGTTCTGCAGGCTTCTCCAATGCCTGCCTAACCTTCATCTTCACGCCAGCCCAATGATCACTTCCCACCCCCACCTACCAACATGCTTGGGTGCCAGTGCAGAAGAGCCAGGGTGAGGCTGGGTGTCTTTGAGGCTCTGTATTCACATAGCCCCACATCCAAGGGAGGATGGCACAAAAGAGTAAATAAAAAGCACCCTCTGGACGCGGTGACTCACACCTGTAATCCCAGCACTTTGGGAGGCCGAGGTGGGTGGATCACGAGGTCAGGAGATTGAGACCATCCTGGCTAACACGGTGAAACCCCATCTCTACTAAAAAATACAAAAAATTAGCCAGGCGTGGTGGCGGGTGCCTGTTGTCCCAGCTACTCAGGAGGCTGAGGCAGGAGAATGGTGTGAACCTGGGAGGCGGAGCTTGCAGTGAGCTGAGATTGCACCTGTGCACTCCAGCCTGGGCGACAGAGTAAGACTCTGTCTCAAACAAACAAACATTAAAACAAAACAAAACAAAACAAAACAAAAGATCCTGACAGGTCTGGAGCAACACCACTGAGGGAAAAAGGAAAAAATCTCATTTACTGCTTTTTGAATAGGTCCTCCTGTTTTTATTTTTTACTGGATTCTATCATTTATATTGTCACACTTTCTGTAGGGCTTGCAAGCACAAAGGCCCGTAGGCATCATGTGAAGTAATATGAATGAATCAAGTGAAGTGGATAGAAGCCAGAGCAAAGTAGAGAGTGTATGTTCCTCCAAAAGGAGGTCACTGCTCCAGCCCCAGCCAGTCATTTCCATGGAGAACATAGATCTAAAGTTTTCATCCCTTCTGATTTTTCAAATAAATCTGAATGTTTATGTGAAATACCTCACTTGTTGTAAAGGTTAAAAATTGCTAAAACATGATAAATTCCAAATAAAATTTGCAGGTCATATAAGACTGGTCTATAGGCCGCTATTTGAAACCTTTGAATCTCTGATTTATTGTACATGCCATCTTAAATGTCATTTCCCCATTAGACTTGGCTCTATAAGAAAGTGTTTGTGATTTGTTCTTGAATCTCCAGAACCTGACATAATTCATAGCAAATAACAGAGGCCCAATATTGTGGAATGAAAGCCTAGTCATATGGATCTACCATTGCTGTTGACACTTTTGAGTGTTTCTTGATATTATTAAGTGAATATTCTTCAACATTTATACAAAGATACTAATATTCTCAGAATTTATACTCAACATTAGACAATTATTTCAGTGGTTTTATAGTTATAACAAGTCTTTTACTTTGTAAAATACAAACATACAAGTACCAACAATCTTTTTCACTAGAAGACTTAAATAGTAATATTTTGAATTTCATAAATTTCTACATATGAATGTTGAGAATTTCATTGGAAAAAAATCAATGAATGAAGCTTTAAAAAATTAATAGTTCTCCAGCTAAAACAATTGCTCTTTTCTGAGATAAAGTTTCGCTCTTGTTGCCCAGGCTGGGATGCAATGGTGCGATCTCGGCTCACTACAACCTCCATCCCCCAAGCTCAAGTGATTCTCCCGCCTCAGTCTCCCTAGTAGCTGGGATTACAGGCATGTGCCACTACGTGCAGCTAAGTTTTTGCATTTTTAGTAGAGACGGGATTTCTCCATGTTGGTCAGACTGGTCTCGAACTCCTGACCTCAGGAGATCCACTCACTTTGGCCTCCCAACTAGAGTATACTTACAAATTTTTTAAAAACTTAAATAATCAAAATATGCCATATAAAGTGCATTTTTATTGTAAGCCTAGAATTTCAATAACATTTTTACATTATGAATCGAGTTCAGGAGACATATTCAGGCTAAAGACATTATAATAATAAATAAATTTAAAAATAAAAAAAAATAATTTGGAAATTGTTATTATATAGATGGCACTTAAAGACATGAGACTGAATAATAACAACAGGAATTGAGTATACACAGAAAGGGGAAATAACCTATAGATTATACTTGAGGACATTTCAGTGGTGATAGGTCAGAAATAAGTGAAGGAACCAGCAACACAGTTGGTCAAGAGACGGCCAGTGAGGTAGGAGGAATATAAAAAGAATATGCTATCCTGAAAGCCGGGGTTAGAAAATAGGTCAAATAAAATGAGGACTGAGAGATGGCTTTGGATTTAGCAGGATGGATGTCTTTGATGACAAGAGTAGCCTTACGAGAGTGGGTAGGAATTAAGTAGAGTTGGTTAAAAGAAAGAGGAAGTAAACAAAGTAGAGAGAACCTGTATAGACAACTCTTTTGAGAAGTTTCACTGTGAAAGGAAATGGAGAAATAAAGTGTAGGAGCTATAAAGGGAATTAGGGTCAAAACAGTGATATTTCTTTCAAGATGGGGAGATAATAGCATGTTTGTTTTCTGACAAGAATGATCCAGTATAAAAGGAAATATTGATAATGTGGGAGGAAGGGAGAGAATTGCTAGAGTGACACTCTTAAGTAGGTGAGAGGGGATGAGGTCTCTGGTGTACCAACAGAGGAGCTGGGCTGAGCTAGACAACAGTTCATCCTCAGAAATAGGACAGAAGGAAGAGCATAAAGAATCCATGCTGGTAGGAGGGCAAGTGCAAAGTATCATGTAGAAATTACTTTGTTGATTTCAATTTTTTGAACATAGAAGCTCTTATTTATGGGTTACTTGGTATGTGGTAAAAAAAAATTAAATATTGACTGCATTAACTCATTTAATTCTTACAACACCATAGGAGTAATTCTACAAAATTAAAGGATGGAGGAGTAGAGAGTTGAAGTGACCTGTGCACAGCCTGGGTTCTAACCCTGGTGATCTGGCTCCAGAGCCTGCCCTCTTAGAGTCTACGATGCATTGCCTCTGTTCTCTCCAAGAAAAAAACACCTTCTCCAATCTTATTCTCTACAAACATATTTGCTAGGACCCTTTTAACAAAATGTTAAGTTGATTCAGGCACAAATTTGTGGTGCTATATGATAACTTCAGGAAAATCAATCCCTTAGATATCTCTTTATTGTTATTATTATTATTATTGTTGTTATTATTATTATACTTTAAGTTCTAGGGTACATGTGCATAATGTGCAGGTTTGTTACATATGTATACTTGTGCCATGTTGCTGTGCTGCACCCATCAACTCGTCAGCACCCATCAACTCGTCATTTACATCAGGTATAACTCCCAATGCAATCCCTCCCCCCTCCCCCCTCCCCATGATAGGCCCCGGTGTGTGATGTTCCCCTTCCCAAGTCCAAGTGATCTCATTGTTCAGTTCCCACCTATGAGTGAGAACATGCGGTGTTTGGTTTTCTGTTCTTGTGATAGTTTGCTAAGAATGATGGTTTCCAGCTGCATCCATGTCCCTACAAAGGACACAAACTCATCCTTTTCTATGGCTGCATGGTATTCCATGCTGTATATGTGCCACATTTTCTTAATCCAGTCTGTCACTGATGGACATTTGGGTTGATTCCAAGTCTTTGCTATTGTGAATAGTGCCGCAATAAACATACGTGTGCATGTGTCTTTATAGCAGCATAATTTATAATCCTTTGGGTATATCCCCAGTAATGGGATGGCTGGGTCATATGGTACATCTAGTTCTAGATCCTTGAGGAATCGCCATACTGTTTTCCATAATGGTTGAACTAGTTTACAATCCCACCAACAGTGTAAAAGTGTTCCTATTTCTCCACATCCTCTCCAGCACCTGTTGTTTCCTGACTTTTTAATGATCGCCATTCTAACTGGTGTGAGATGGTATCTCATTGTGGTTTTGATTTGCATTTCTCTGATGGCCAGTGATGATGAGCATTTTTTCATGTGTCTGTTGGCTGTATGAATGTCTTCTTTTGAGAAATGTCTGTTCATATCCTTTGCCCACTTTTTGATGGGGTTGTTTGTTTTTTTCTTGTAAATTTGTTTGAGTTCTTTGTAGGTTCTGGATATTAGCCCTTTGTCAGATGAGTAGATTGCAAAAATTTTCTCCCATTCTGTAGGTTGCCTGTTCACTCTGATGGTAGTTTCTTTTGCTGTGCAGAAGCTCTTTAGTTTAATTAGATCCCATTTGTCAATTTTAGCTTTTGCTGCCGTTGCTTTTGGTGTTTTAGACATGAAGTCTTTGCCCATGCCTATGTCCTGAATGGTACTACCTAGGTTTTCCTCTAGGATTTTTATGGTATTAGGTCTAACATTTAAGTCTCTAATCCATCTTGAATTAATTTTCGTATAAGGAGTAAGGAAAGGATCCA